>NW_017305180.1:3173378-3178258 GCF_001594115.1 Trachymyrmex septentrionalis
TATATATATATATCATATAATTGATATATATGTTAATATAATTACCATGTAATACAAAAAATACAAAAATGCGCAATTCAAAAAAGAAACCAAAAGGTATTATTCTGTCAATATAACTAATTGCGCATGCATATAAATTTTTCTGAAACATGATAGCTTAACGACTTCTTACCAACGAATTCGCGACCTGTTGCATCAGTAGAAGCTATGGCATTTATGAAGCCTTAAATTTCTTGTAGGGCGTATACTACAGTGCGCCGCTCTTAAATCAGTAATTCTTTAATGTAAGCAAGCTTTTCACAATTTTGCTTTTTTACGTTTTTACTTTTGAATAATTAGTGTAATTATTTATTGACGTACAAATTTAAAAAGAGTTATAAAAATAGGAAAATAAATGCATATAGATAGAAAAATTAATATTTTGCATTATATTTAATTAAACTTTATTTTTTATTATTTTTTAATTTTTATCTCATCATATGTTATTAATTTCTTAAATAAATTTTTTGAATGAAATTAAATATTTATATATAGAATATATTTATGTTACATTCTGGTGCACAAAATAATTTTCATTATAAATTGTAATAATTTTTCGATGTTTTTTCAAATGATACAATACAAAGGTATTTGATTTCAACTCAGACAAACATTTATAAAATACTGAAACGTATTGAGTAGCTTCGCATTTTAATTTGATGCTTTTTATTATCACGTTCTCTGCTTAGTTCGTTCGCGCTCATTCCAATGTTTCGCTTATTGTTGGCAGTTTGTATAAAGGCGATACATCAAAGCGAACATCATCAACGCGCGAAATTCGACGATTTCAATTAGTGTCGTTCCGAGGGCAAAACTCGCAATAAAAGCGGTCTGCGAAATCTACCTGTCCCACGGATAGTTTTACATTTCGGCGGACACGAAAGAGCGCTCTCCGTCGGAGCGTGTCATTCGTTTATGCAGAACAAAACGAACTTTTGTTCGCACCAACGAAAGTATTGTCGTCTGACTTCACATTGAGGCAATATATGTATAAACAATTTATTCGACAAAATTGTTGTTAATTTTATTTTAATTTAAAGTAATATTAATTAAAACTTAAGAATTTAATGTGTAATACAATACACAGGAATAAAAAAAAAAGTGTTATTTCAAAAAGTATAATTTTTGCAAAAAAATGTATCATTTTCAAAAATTTTTAGTTGCAAATTGAGAAAATTATATTAATATACCTCTTAAGTATTTTTTAAGAAATGTGAATAAAATTATATAGTATACATATATATATTTACTTATTATATTAAATATATTGTGCATACATATATTTATTCTATACATTTACTAAATTACATATACAGATGTAAAAAATGGAAGATTTAATATGTTTGCTCGATATTCTCTGTTCGTTTAAAGTATTTATATTTGCTGTATTTTCGAAAAAAGCGATGATACTTGTTTATTTGACGTACAACAGCAAATCACGCATTTCATAATAACAGAACATAATATAAATAAAAGTATTGTTGTATAATTAAGCCACAGGTTCGAGAAACGCAAAATCAATAGGTACTTATATATCCAATATAACTATTCCAAGGCTACTTTGATTTTTTAATTAAAATGTATATTGATAATAACATCTACAATAAAAAAGTAGCATGTAATATTTAATTTTATATCTTTCTTTTATATATATATATATTTTAAATATTTATATTTAAGATATAGATATCTATATGATATCTACATTTTAAAATTTGCTAACATTAATAATAATTTTTTTCAATAAAACCATATGACTTAAGAAATATTTAAAATAATACAATTGTTTTCATTTATAGTTAATATTAATTCATTTTTATATAGTAAGAGAGAATGTAGGAAACATGTAGTGTACATATATAAAAAGTTACTCGCAATAAAAAAAAAGAACTATCGCGTGTGCCTATATTGTGTACATGTGTATACGTGTGCGTGTATGTGTACAATATTATTCGCCGAAGCGGCAGACCCGACTACGAAACTCAATCAACGAAAAATTTAATTTACCTTTACAATGTCTATAAAACCAGGAATATCATTCGTGTCGGTCAACACGCACAAATCGGTGAGAGTCTCGCGATTATACGAGAAGAGAGATATCATATGATCCCAGATAAAAGCTTCGTGCACAAGGTTCGCACACCATTCCCCTCGATGCGTCCGACGAAACGCTTTGTTGCAATTAGTCGTGATGCGACGAGCTCTGGAGCTCTGTGCTCAGCCAACAACAATCGGAATCGCATAGTTCCGCGGAGTTCAATCACGGCCGCCATGCGAAAGAGGACTTGCGCATATTGGATCATCGCATTCGAAAGTTGACGTCGTTTTCGCATGCACGATTCTACAATTTAATGTTTTACTCTTTGAAAAATATTTGATTTCTCTATGTGTATATAATAGACTTTTAAAAAATCTTTGATTTCTCTATATTGATAGACTTTATATATTATAATAAAGCAGCAAATTAATCTCCATTGAGCGATATTGTACCGTTTCCAAACTATACTCTTTCATTTATGCATTCAAAGATAAAAATAAATTTTCAAACAAGAAACATTTTTTTAAATATTGTGTAATGCCTTCTATTTCTTTAATAAATATTTTATTACAAGAAAAAATGCATTTCATACAAAGCGAAACAATAAAAGAATAAATTTTCGTGCATTTATTTTCAATATAGTCATAAAACTACAAGTATCATCAACTTTTTTATTGAAATAAAGCAACATTTAATAAAACCGTTTTGAATGATATTAAACAAAATATTTTATTAAAAACAAAATATGTAAAAATAAAAGCTGTGTGTAGATTTAAAACTCTTCTGTAATATTCGAAAAAAAAAAGAGTTTTATGTGCACAAACGGTGCATGCATGCCACTACGAACAGGAAAACAGAGATATTTAGTCAACGTCAGCAACAAGCTAATAATCTGAAATGTCCATCAATCAAAGGAGCATAATTAAATTATATCTTAATTATTATCAAACTGTACCATTGAATGATACTTTTACACATTGCGTTTGTATAGGATTGTGTCGAAATAGCGGAAACGCTGGATTGCAACGCGAGCATTGTGAAAAGCACAAGCATGTCTAGAATTCCTGCTGAATAAAATTTTAATGGAGAAATCAAGTATACGTTTGATCTCTCCGTTTCTACCCGGCTTTCGCACAGCCCGAACAATCGCGGAAAGTATGCCGTGCATTTCGATAGTGAATTCGTTGCTGGCGTCGCGCTGGATATCGGACGCCGCCGCCACCGCCGCTCGTTGTACAGAAAAGCCAATAATTCAGTGAATTTTTACACGGTCGAGCACCACACTCCCCAAATATTCACCATCGAAGTCCATGCGAAAACAACGTAATAATTCATACCGTGCGCCAGTTCAGCGCGCTTTACACAGCAACCCTTTTTAATATACATCTCGATCAAACTCTTCGATTATAGCGCGTAAAAATTATTTCACATTTGTATTGCGCAAATTTCATTGCCAAGATATACTGTTTCAAGTACAGCACACTATAAATATATGCAAAAAAAAATGGAAGATACGAGAGAGAAAGAGAGAGAGAGAGAGAATTTATAAAAATCTTAATAAAAATTTTAGAATTTATGAGTTCTCTCTTTTAATAATATTACAAAATGCATTTTTTTTCTTCAATATTATAGTACATAATAAATTATGGAACATGTCATAACAATTCATTGTAGTTCTCGCAGTTATTTTAATGGTTTTTAAATACGAATAACAGTAATCTTCATTTTAAGATATTAAGTATAAAGGATACTGATTATAAAAAGATTTTTTAAACTATGTTTCGCTTTTGTAATGTTTTATATTCTTTTATTTATTTATTATTTACTATCATTTATTATAATATACCGTTTATTATCTTAAATAAAGATTGAATAATAAATTAACAAAGTTTTTATCATATTTCTATACTTAATAATAAATACTTTAAATTAAGAATTACTTGTTATTCGTGTCTAAAAACCGTTCACACAAATAACTGCGACAAGTACAACAAATTGTTACGACATCACTGTCGTAAATTACACGCACGGTACACATCCGGCCTCAAGTCTCAGACGTAGAAATTATTACCCGAAAGTCCCACGAAAAAAAAACGTCGATATCGGACGTTTCCTCAGTATATTGCTTCTCGCCTGAGGGTGCTCGAAGAGAGCGAGGCGACAGTATCGTTGACTCTCGGGTATCCAACGATTCCCCCCGAGATGGCTACGAACTGCGACGTAACTCTTGTTTCGCCGCAGCAAATATTTAATTCCGCAGTCCTGGAAAAACAGGATATTGCCAATGTTCCTCCCCACGACTTGGACACCCCGTACCCCGTCATGAGCGCCATGGCCTCGAGAGTAGCTTGGACGTTGACGCCGCCGTTGGGAAATCTTATTTCGACGAAGAGCTAATTCGATGTACTTCATTGATACGCTGGAGGCAAAAAAAAAGCAATGACCATCGTATTCCGTTTCTGTAATAACTTTACAATTTCCCCGAGTTGTTATTTCAAAATCATAAATAATAATTAATAATTACAGCTGATTAAGTATCATATAATTTTTTATATAAAATAATCAGGTCAAAATTTAATCACTTTGTGTTGAATGACATTCATCTTTAAGGCTTATAAAAATAAAAGTAATTAAATTCGATAAGATTTTTAAAATTTTTCTTTGTTTTTATTGTATCGGTCTCTAATAGTAGATTCCGTTAGCTAAAAGATTGATTATAATAAGATAAAATCTTTTTATATTATAGATAAAATTTCGACTCTCTCTCTCTCTCTCTCTCTCTCTCTCTCTCTCTCTCTCTCTC
>NW_017305180.1:3178293-3183266 GCF_001594115.1 Trachymyrmex septentrionalis
GCTCTTCATACGCATAAAGAGGCGTGGTTATTCGCGACCGAGTGTATCCGATCGGAGAAATCAACGATGCAAATATCGGCGTGCAACAAAGCGCCAATGGTTCGCCACATCACACGCGATCACAGCCGCCTGCGGGACATGTAATGTTCGGCCGATATTGTGCGGTTTCAGGTGTTTAGCAATAAAGAGACGCAACGTGTCTCCAACATTCCGGAACGTTGCTACGCGAACTGAATCCTCAGAGCTTGAATGAAAGTAATTTTAGCTAAAGCCTGATTCTTATTACTTATACAGGATGTTAACAATAAACAAAGGTGTACGCATGCTTAAAAACATATCTATAAAATATTTTAATCATATATAAATAGTTCAATTTATGTTTTAATTATAAATAATTTTAATTTTTATTATAAACAGTATGTTAAATTTTCATTCCTTTAGACTAATTATATTGCTTTCTTTATGTATGTATTTTATTAATATATATTTTTAGGTTTACTTTAAATTTATTTTGCAACGTTATATTTTCTTGACAAAGTAATTAAAATTTTAAAGATATAATAAAAAGTCCAATTAATATCAGGAATGTCATGTAAAGTTTTGCGTTTTATTATATATTCTCTTGTTAATCGTACTTTAATGATTAATACGTGTAATAATTAATTGATGATTAAATTTTATTTTCGTAATTTAGATTAAAATTATAATTTTATCTCTCTTAAAATGTAAAAATTTGAGTGAAATTGTATTTCAATTGAGTAAAATTTATTATAAAGATAATAATAAGAAATTAATTTACACAAGTATATATTTAATTAAAAATATGATTTGCTCTTCAAATAAATTATGTGCATGTGCGTGTGCGTGTGCGTGTGTGTGTGCGTGTGCATGTGTGTGTGTATAAAATAAATTTAAGATGATATAGTCTATGTATCAAAATTAATTTGAAATGTAAAGAACATAACATTTGTTTTACAACAAATATGCTTATAAAAAAGCTTTAAATTTTTTGTTGCAGCAACAAATGGATAATTGAAATTTCGCCTTTGATTGATAATCGACTGACAAATTGTCTTTCATAACGTATGAAATTACAGAACTTTTTTTTCTAACAAAGTCAAAATTATTTTGATGACTATTCTTCTATGCAAAAATATTAGCGATTCTATTAATCCGCAATTTTTATCTTAGTTTATAAACAAAAAAAGTAAAATCAATTTTGTCTCCATAATTAAATTAATATTTTCTTTCGAATTAATCAATCGAGATAAACATCTCTGCACTGGTTTAAACTAGTTTGAAGCGCTGTAGTTTTAGCTTTTTGAAACAAAATCTCGCTGCAATTTTTCTGTATGAAAATATTGGTGAGCATGTCGATCTCAATTGATCTCGATCAATTAAGAAGTCGATTAGCGCTCGCTTGTACTTCACTCGATAGCGGCGTATCGTATTTCGGAGCACATATACTACACATGTTTCGCACCTTTTTTGATAACCTGTTAGCGTACCTGTCAAATTACAAGCAAAAAATACGCACATTGTTCTTTCTTTCATGTATCGTGTGTTCACGCTGGATTTTCAAAATACAATGTAGATCTGTTATTTATCGTTGCATTCAGTTATACTAAAAATTCAAATATATAAGTAGGTTCCAATTTATCTATTTTATTTTAAGTATAATACAATAAATATATACTGATTCAATCAAGAAAAAAGATTTTATAATTCTATGAAAAATAAACGTAGTAACATGAAATAAAAACTGGTCTTCGTGTTCTGCAACTACCTACGTAAAATGTCTAAACTCTTAATATAATACATAACATATTTGTTCAATGTAAATAATATATTTAACAAACAAAATGAAATAAGACTCCTCAATATTTAACAAAGAAAAAATTGCAGAACAAATATATGTAGGAAAATAAAAGTCAAAATAATAATTAGAATGTACAAGTATATATAATAATAAAGATTTAATATATTATATATCAATACACAACTATATTCAATTTCGTATGCGTTTTGACTTACTTCAAGTCATTCTTAACAAATTAAATAAATTATTACGCTCTTATGTAAGCCGCGCGTGCAACGTTCGCTACATATATACATTTGTTCTTTAATAATATATTTGCCCTAATTTGTAACAAAATGTATTTTTTTTAATACGTTGTACACTGTTGTTTATTTCAATTTTTATATCAATTTTATACATCCATACATGCAAGATGGATATTCTAAAATATTTTAAAGAGTAATTTCTCACACATAAATTCGAGACAAAAACTAATATATAAAAAATTTGTCAATTTCCACAATTTATTAAATTATTCATCCCCTTCTTCTCTTCGATACATCAAGCCTTCACGATAATAGATCCTAATGAATTGAGATATGAAATAACCGACAGATTAATTTCATCAGTCTATATATCAAATCATCAGCAATTTTTTTAGTCTCCATGAATGAATTTTTCATGAAATGTTCTCATTGCTTTTTAAACTTACGCAAAATTTTCTAGATTGTCCTCTCATCTCCATCCACATATATTATACAAAATATTTGTTATAATTTAATTTTATTACTGCATAATGTAACATCCATTATATATAAGAAAACTTATATACGCATATATACGCCACACACATACATATACAATCCTTCAAACCTATTCACATCTCACAAATATAAATATACATATTTTTATATATAAAACTTAAACCTATAATTATATGCAGTTTAATTTTAAAAATAAATTAGATTTTAGTAAATAAATTTCTATTATAATTTAAAATATTGTCATATCTCATCCCTAGTTTCTCTCTTATAAGATTGTACAAGGTCCGTTCCTTAGTGTGTGTATGTGTGTGTCATATGGATTTAGTTTCTTGACCTAAATTTAAAGGACTGACAAGCACACTGTTTCATATGAAGTCATAGCGTGTTGACCTGCGTGGACCCTTACGCAAGTGTGCTCGACTCGCAGCGTACGTCACAGTACGTTGACCTGCGACAGAACATTTTGAAATGTCCTTCTATATACCCTTATCCCCACGTTTTTCAAAACAAAATAAATACAATTTAATTTTTTTTTAACTAACTCAGTCCCTTCTTCGCATCGTGCATCGTTGCATTTAAAAGTGCCGCAAGTAATCGGACTAAAAAACTTTTTTTAAAGCCATTTTAATTAATATCCTTTGAGTTCAAACTGTAATCTCATTTGATGAAACTGAATACTTTATTGTGAGCTTTATAAACCTAAGTGCTGTTCAGTGTCGTGCAAAAGACTATTATTAATCATTAGTCTACGTAATTATCCGCAAATGCTTTCGCAAGTACACTCTAAGAGGGAGACATAGGAGAATATAATCAATACCAATCTTGCGCTAAAGGAGCAATTCTGAAGCAAATAATTTATCATGTGAATATTATTAATTACTAATTATTTATATAATTATTTATTTAAATGATTTAAATAAAAATTAATTAGAAAAAAGTTTTATATATAAAATTTTAAAAAATTACTTAATTTTTCTTAAAAATATTTTTCTTAAAAGTATATAATTATTTCATTATATATTTATTCAGAAAACAAATAAAAAATTTATTTTTGTTTTGTATAAATAATAATTATTTTTCAAATATCGATCTTTTTTAAGAATTGCTTTAATCTGACAATTTCTTTGTCTGACAATCTTTGCGATCTGCCGATGGCACAATGAACGTCTGCCTAACTGCTCCCCCTCCCTACTAACCAAATCCTAATAAATAAATTATATAATAATGTGCTCTCAAATCGACAAAAAAATTTTGACAGCTAAGCTGTCAGTCAACCCTCCCCCCCCCCCCACGTGTTAATAATAACCGATTTGGAAAATCAAATACACAGGATTTATGCGCTATTTATACGCTTTCATATTCACATAGTTTCAATTTTTACGCTGCATCTCTTAAAGTACTTCCCTCTCAGAACAAATAGTCATATTCATCCCTAAGTCATTTAAAATTGCACAAAATACTTTTATGTTATTATAATTTTAACATTTTTGCATGGCTCAGAAAGTCCATTATACGACTATAAATTAAAATTAACATTTTATTTTTTACAGATATACAACTAATATTGCATGTAGTTGTTACAGATAAAAACTAAAAACACAAAATGAAATACTTTAACTTTAACTTTGATAGATGCTTTCATATTGACACGAGTTTTTTTATAATATCGTAAATAAATATGCGGTTTAGTTCGTTCATGGCCATAGTTTGTTTCAGCCAGTTGGTGCAACCAGTAAAACAATAAATACACTGACTGCAAAATATTAATTTGGATTTTCTTATATCATTGTGTGTTGCAGAATCAATATAGTCAACATAACGTTATTCCGCTATTGTTCGTCGGTCAGTGAGTAACAAAGTAAAAAATTAAGTTTAGTATAATATTTTATATATACTAAAGTAACAAATATCTATGAAATAAAATTGCATTTAACATACATATATGCATCATTAGAGAGAGAGAGTGCCAATATAAAAATACATCTCATAAATCTGTATATATTATCTTAAAATAAGCTAGGATAAATTTTAAAAAATTATATATTTAATCCTGAAAAAATGAGAATGTATTGTTTGCTTTTCGTAATATATTTTTATATATATTACAAAATATATTGCGAATAAAATAATTTCTGTAAAACGTGACGAACAGTAATTTTCATGAAAGAGATGTTATAATCTCTAAATCTATGGAAAAGCTACTAAATGTTATAATTTCTTTTTATTTTTTGTCGAGCACTCATAATGAGATCTTCAGTAAACTTGGAAACACCATAAAAAAATAAATAAAATAGGAATAATACGTGTATGATATAGAAGAAGCAGCATATAAAAGTATAATATATGAAAGAAATATTAATATTTATTACTCTGTATGTGCAGAAAATTTAATATATTTTTATATAATATAT
>NW_017305180.1:3183341-3188314 GCF_001594115.1 Trachymyrmex septentrionalis
AATCTCTTATTTAATATATGTACTATTCAAATGAGATGACTAAATACTAATTAACCAACCAAAATACGCGAATGGCTCATATAATATTAAAATAAGATAGATTCTCTCGTTTCATGTCTAAACTTTGGCAATTCGTTAATTTCTAATCGACTTTTATACTTGATTGACTTTATTAAAGTTATGAATTTATAGTATATAATTTTTAAATTCGCAAAATAAAATTGCCTTTTTTTTAAACAATCAATACTGTGTCAAGTTAATATAAAATAAATTAATTAACTGTAATTCAATCATATTAATAACAAATTATATTAATAATATGTGTAATAATGTTGATTAATATAACGCGAAATTAATTAATATTCTAATCGATGTCTATAGACGTTTTTGATAATTTTGTATATGATCAATTAATTAATTTGATAGCCCCTTTGAGAGGCGTTTGTGGTTCATGCATCTTAAAATCTCAAAGAAACGTAAAATTTTTACACTTGTCTGTCAGTGATAAGAAAGAATCAGTAAATAGAAAGAAGTTTTTCCTTTCTTTCCAATTTGAGGCTAATATTGTCTGAATATGGCTAGGAGCGACAAAAATTAAATCTATTATATACTTATAAGAAAATTTAAAAAAATTGTAAAAACAAATTTATAATAAAGAAGAATAAAATAATAGATTAATTTATAAGACGGTTTTTGTATATATCTATGAGATTTTTCATTGTATAATGTCGCATTTTCTTACATTTGCTGGATTCACACTGGATCCGTGCGTCGTACGATGTTCTACAACCAATCAGAAAGCAGAATTTTATTTCGTATCGATGATACAAAGCAAAATCCTGTTCTCTGATTGATTACAGAGCGTCGCACAACGCATGTCAGATCCAGTGTAAATCCAGCAATTATTCTCATATCTCAGATGATCGCAAGTAGAGAATTCATCCCCTCATTAGCATAAGGCCCCTTATAAATCATTCGTATCTTGCGATTATAATTAGTTGATATATTAGTAAAGATATATATAAGTAATCCTAATAATATTATTAAAAATTCTATAGTCATTCTACAGAATTATTGCCATTTTCATGGTGTGTGATAAAAAATTAGATCCTCTAAATGAGAAATTAAGCTAACAAAAATATTAATGTTTTGCTCACAAAAGAATTCGTGTTTTTAAAGCAGAAAATTTGTGCTTTTAAAGCAGAGAATAGTACATGTAGACAATTGAGCTGTAGGCAATAATATATGTACGCAAGTGTAACTCTATTTATAAAAATTTTATTTGTGCGGAAAAGTGCGTGTAGACAATCGAGCTATAGGCAATAATTTTTGTGTGCAAAGAAACTGTCGGTAAAAGTGATATAGGCAAACGATACTGTAGACAATCAATTTGTAGGCAAAAGGAGCCATCTCTGTGGAAAGCATTTCCTTTGAAAATCTCGCAGAACGTAATGTCGATAAGCGTTATCTCTCGCAGAACATAATATCTATATGCCAGTAATTAAAATATTCTTTTGCAAATGAGAAGAATAATTGAGAAATTTATTAACAATCTTTTTATTCGTGATTATTCGCGTTATATATAAAACTAAATAAGTTTTATAATTGTAAATAGATAATTAAAGGTTTTATCCATAAAGTGTTGTCATATACTTCCGAACATTTTCGTCGTTTAGAAAACCTTATTAATATAACTTATTAACTTAATTATATTGTAATATTAAATTCCACGTATTATATTTTATAATTTTAATTTTTCGTAGCCTTCTCATCGAGCTTTTAATTTATGTGATTGATTAGCTTTCTATGAACAGAACAAAATAATTTAGTACAAAAATTATAAATTAATATTTAGCAATATTAAAGCAAAGAAAATAACTTAAAAAATTAATCATTTTTAGAAATAATAATTATTTTATACATATAAAATAACTATAAACGATATCTTAAGATATATTTAAGTGATACCTTATTCTTTCTACATACAAATATACACATGTAACACGCATTCCTAAAAGAGAAAAAGAGAGAAGACGAGATATATATGCCATTACAAATGAAGCTACTTCTCTCGAAAGGGTCAAATGGAAGAAGTTTTACGAGGATACGTGTTTTTAAAGCGTTTGTCGTCCACTTTATATTGTATGTCTATTTCAGCGAGTGTAGATACGAAAGGTTCGGATAGTGACCTAGGAAGTGGGCAAACGATGGAGACGATTTTAGGAACAGAGTGTGACGCGAAACACTATGGCAGACACGAGCATCAACCGATGCACCAAACACCGTCTGCATTTTATGACCGGCAGTGAAACGAACTGCAGCAGCCACGCCGGTCGAACAATTTCGATCTTGTACGATGCGATTGTCCCTCACGGATACTGCGAGATAGCCAAAGTTTTTGTGTCGCCATTTGATACGTTATTTTGACCAATCCTCTCCCAATTTCATACTAAAATTACGAATATGTAATCCACTATAAAATTAATTATTTACATATAATACATTC
Organism: Trachymyrmex septentrionalis; assembly: GCF_001594115.1. Classification (NCBI taxonomy): domain Eukaryota; kingdom Metazoa; phylum Arthropoda; class Insecta; order Hymenoptera; family Formicidae; genus Trachymyrmex; species Trachymyrmex septentrionalis. The sequence goes on from NW_017305180.1 coordinate 3,185,848, forward strand.
ACGTAGTATTTATTTTTTATAACTGTAATGAGCAATTCAAAGTGTATAAGAATATGTAGAAAATAATTTTATAGTTTCCAAACTTACATATTTTGAGAGTTATATTAAATTACAATTCTGTTAAAGTATATTTTTAATCGCAAACTGTAATTCAAAATCATCTATTTCTAGTAACTACAAAAGTTATTTTCCAAAAGTAATTATCCAAAATTAGTAATGTAAAAAAAATAATTTTCATACACTTGTTATTTTTATTAAAAGTTTTTTTATTTCACAAGAAAATGAGAACCATTATGTAAGAAAAAAATTTTTTTTTCTTTTTTTTAGAAAATCATTCACAAAGTAAAAGTATAATAGTAAAATCAAAATTACTCGTAACTACATCCAGCATGATCTAACAAAAAGTCGTATTGCCTCGTATTTTCGGTTAGACGTGTAAAGAACGAACGAGAAAATACGTCTCTTGGCAGATTACATTTTTACGAATTTCTAGCTGCTCTTCCGATAAAATGGCAACATTGTCTTCAAGTCAATTAGATACATTTCATTGTTATTGCTGGTGATCAAAGAATCTGTTCAAGAGTTCAAAGACAGCACCAAAATGACATTTAAATGATCACTTTTAATATAAATCGTTTTGCATTTTACTGAAGCCCTTCCTCAAATTGATTTACACGTTACAAAGTAGCTACGTAAAGTTGCTGAAATCTTTATATCAGATCTTTTTCTAGGTCCTTTAATATTGTAATCATACCTTATTTCGATTGTAAAAACAAATATCATCAAATTATTGAAATTATATTAATCTAAAATTATTTATAGCAGTAAAATATACATTTGTGCTAATAATAACAAGATATTTGTGCATATTGCAATTATAAATAATCAATTGCATAAGCAAATATTATCAAATTATTGAAATTATATTAATCTAGAATTATTTATAATACCAATATATATATATACATACATATACGTATTTATAACAAGATGTTTGTGCATGTGTATTTTGTAATTATAAATAATTTTAGATCAATATGATTTAATGCAATTAATGTATATGATGATTTTGCATAATCTTTTACTGTACACACATTAGATCATTTGTGTGTTGGGTTAATTTTTCACTTTTATGCCCATTTCTACCAATGCAGTTTAATTTTAATTTCGATTCAACTAACTTTTCATCTTTTTCTAATTTTAAGAATAAGAAAAACATAAAGAGTAAGTTGAATCGAGATTAAAGTTAATCTACATTAATAGAAATGGGCATTAGGCTTAGTTTCACGTGGTTAACTGTTAACCAAGGTTCAACTTATTTTTCGTCTCTTTCTAATTATAGCATTAGAAAGAGATAAAAAATAAGTTAAACCTCGGTTAAGAGTTAACCATGAGTTGTGAAATTAAGCTTTACAAGTACACAAAATTAAGTGCCTGAGTCTTACATATATTTTAACAACTTTAAAAATTAATAACTTTAGAATTTAACAACTTTAGAAATTATTTGTAAAGTTGTATACTTAAAAAATTATATATAAAATGTATAACTAATTACTGATGCATCTAGCACATTTCAAAGAAAAAATAACCCTTATTAACCTTGTAACCTCCACCATCGTAAATCGAGTTGGCATATAGTCAAAAATTTAGTGCTACTTTGTTGCTAATTTATTTTAAAAAAGCGCAGGATATGGATAGCTCAATTATGTGTACTACTTAATATACATGTTTCAAATGTATATTATCGTGTATTAGAAATTGTATAATAAAAAAATTAAGATTACTTTATAATCGAATGGAAAGGCGCATCTTACAGTTGATAAAATCAATTTGATATAAAATTTGATTAAACATTGTCCCTCATCTGATAAAAACCTAACTAAGCGCCAAGAAAACGCTACGTCATACACGTCTACACAAAACACATGTCGGGAAAAAGATGTCCGGTTTCGCACATAGTAAATGCGAAGTTTATGACGTGACCCGTTTCTGAGTAGCAGCAACGATTTAATCCTATGTAGTGCTCCGTAATGACATTAGTCGGATTACGCCGCGCTTGCACGTCCGTAAGCATAGACGGTAAACGGTAACGTACATCATAACTGTTATGGGAAAGGGTACTAGGCGAGTGAGATTAACTAAAGTTACGTCGTTTCGTTGCTATAAGGGTTATACATGCACTCGTTAGTATACAACTAACAGTTTACTATTACTTATATCGAGAAATGTTCAAGAAAGAATTTATAAGTTTCACAATACATTTACTTCTACACCATATTCTATTACTCATAACCATTTCTGATTGCAAATATAAAATATATATATATATATATATACATAATAATCTTGCAGTTGATTTTTTCGACGCTTCTAAATATACGCAGAAAAAACTGATTACGTATTATCGGCTTCTCATAACCGTGAACAAATAAATGAGCCGTTCTCGCATGAGGAAGATAAATATCAA
>NW_017305180.1:3188414-3189292 GCF_001594115.1 Trachymyrmex septentrionalis
AAGGTTAAATTTCTCTTCTTCTCTTGTGCAAATGTTTTCATTTGTTTATTATTTTATGTATCTATTATCTATATCTGCTGTGTCTCCATAAAAAAATTTGCTATAATTTATACTTCTCGAAATCTACAAATATATATATTTACAAATAAAGATTAATCTAAGCAATATATAATCATAAGCATTATCAAACATTGCAAAAATATCTTATACAAAATTCAAAAATAGTTTTTATCCTCAAGTATGTCAAATATTTCCTAATTTTTATTTTACATAAGTTGTGTCTCACGGCATGTAGGAAATATGTACATATATGTTTTTCCTTTGTTATGTGACCGAGAAAACAATGAACTGTATAATAAAAATATTGTCAAAGAAGCAGCAAATGCTGAAATACTTTGAACAAAGTAAAACTGACGAAAATTCAACCCCTAGCAAGAGTTAACTGAAGCTGGTTCTATCCCATATACTAAGTAGCACGAACATGATACGGAAGACCTAAAAATAATCTCCCTTTGTCCTCGAGCAGGTAAATATGCTCAGCCACTTAAGTTGTTGAAGATGCCACATGCGATTTTTGCACGATAAAAATGCCGCCTTACTGCAATGTAAGTAGCAAAAGAGCTATTCATATCACCATATCAGTCCGATGTTGTAATCATTAACGTTTTGAAAAATATAAGATTTATTTTATAAATTCTACCAATTCTCTTTAATTATAATTACGGTTAAATTAAAAGTTTTTAAAAAAATTAAAAAATAAATTTAAATTTTTTAAATATTTTTTAACCACTTAAAGATTAAATATATTATTTAATCAATAACTTTATCAATAACTTATAAATAAACTAAGTATGTATATATAGATATATATATATATA
>NW_017305180.1:3189392-3200916 GCF_001594115.1 Trachymyrmex septentrionalis
AATTAAATAACAGCTCGTTATAAAAAATTTATCCGTTTTTACAAATAGCACTTCATGACTAAAAATCTCGTATTATATAAAATTTTGTTATACAAACTTTGTATCTATAAAATTTTGCATTGGAAAAAAATTAAAATCTTATAATCCAAAAAACATCAATAAAATTGGAAAACTAATTGAAGCGATGCTGTTGTTGGCAATCGTATCAACGTGCTTTATCAGTGTCAACAGGCAATGGACACTGCGTAATATCCCGTGCCAAAAAGCGTCGCGTTCGCTTAGAGACGGCCATCCAGTTAATTAACAGTCTAGAATACCAAGTAATGACGCATTGGTAATTTTGGTCTATAGTAATTTTCCGACATGTGCCTACGGAAGACATTCTGGCAAAGCCAATGCTATCTCGTTATTACATTGGTCACCATGAATTGGCTTTAATTATGTGAACAGATCATTAGTCAACACGAAGGAATTTATCGCTAGCTTTTGCTTTACAATCGTTCTTTGTGTCTCAAAATTCTGAAGAGAATGTAATAAGAAAATTCTGCTAAAGGCTCACATGTAATGTACAGATACGCTTTGTACTGATATTAAACTGCTTAAAGACAGAATCTATTCTGATTGTTCTACATTTAATATTAATAATTTTAATTCTTTATAATATAATTACAATTTAATAGGCTCCTTAAAATTCTTAAAATTTTAAGAAAAGTATCATTAAATTTGTTGAAATTTTTGTTGCATATAAGTACACTTTATGTATGTATTTATTACTAAAATATTCATTTTATATTTACAATATTCTACATATGCGTATGGAATAATGTAGAAACATCAAACTAAAACTAATTAACGTATTTAAAAAAAAAACAGAGAGCTTTACATAATTAAACTTACACTTGAATAATTATCATTTACTTTGTCAATTTCTTGCTAAAGCTACGTAGCAAACAGCAATTATTGCTCATGTAACAGAAGATATCTATTTATACGAGCTCATGGTTTATGCTGAGAAGTGCTGGGTGGGTATATTATCCTACACTATACTACCGCGTAAGCATGACGTCGTCATAGCTGTCCCGAATAACGTATCTAAAAGGGCAAATATGCGAGCGAGCCAATTAGAGGAATTAGCTTTGAATTGTCGGACGAAAGAGGCGTATAATTTAGGCAGGTTCGCGCATCATTCAATGATGTACTCCGAGACGACGGGAGACGAAGCAGTCGCCGGTTGAAAGGAACATGAGAAGGAAGGGGATGGTCGGAGGGGATAGGATGTTGCTGCCAGTATATCGTGCCACGGTGCAGTATGTTGCGCGTCTAGGGTAACACGTCGTGAATGTGACATACGGGGCTTTCAAGCCACCTAAGGCAACGAGCTCGCTTGCATGCTAATAAGCTTGCGGATAGCTGAATACCCGGCTTTAGTTTGGGCATAATGGCAAGTCCATCTCGGGGGTGTGTGTCACACACCCCCGTTCCCACCTTACCCTTTACGACTCACCAAACCCATCCTTTCCAAGAACCACTGATATATCCAGTCGCAAAACGTTTCGATGTTCCATCTTTGCAATCCGTCTAAAATACCGACCGTCTCTGTGCATTTTAAAACTGCTTTTCTAATGTGGTTGCCGATTAACATTTTTTGCGTACCATCAATAAATTTCAACGGTATGTTTTCACTGCTTTCTGACTGAAAAGATATCGCCGATGATATCGCCTTACTTCGCTTGACGTTTAAGCAACAGGTGTACGCCATAAGATTCGCAGAAAATCGTGCCTTATTGATCGTCGAGATCACGTTATGTGCGTCAATAATATTATCTTTTTTCTTTGCTTTAATAAAATTGAGATCAATTTTCTAAAATTTTGAACACTAATAGAAAGGTTTTAATATGTACATATACCATATACTCGAAAAATTAAATCTCAATTTAATGATAAATTCTTTACAAATAAATAAGCTATAAAATATTTTAAAATAAAATTGCGGATTAAACTTCGGAAGTTCAAATACTAAGCTCCATTTTTCATTTATAAGTATTAAAATGCTTTAAAGTAGACTTTAAAGTAGACAACATCTTTAAAATAGAAAAATCTATATCGGATAAAACTAATTTAATTTTGATAATAATGTTTTCGCATTATTTACATATAAGAACAAGAGCATAATGATTTTTTATATACGTATAAAAAAGGATATACAAAAAAGTAATATACATTTATATACTCTTAAAAAATTTCCCAAAAAGTTGATTTCAAATGCGTTATATGTATACAAAAATTTTGGTTACGCAATCACATCTACACATGCAATATACATGTAACGTTACCAGCCTGGACTTATTCGCAGAACGAATCGTTTTGGTTTCTCTCGATACCAGAAAAGCCGAAACCATCCGGAACGATGATTGGTTCTGTCAGTGCAACTCGTAGTTATTTCTCGCAAACGGATTTCTTTCCGTATTTTTCAAACTGGAGCAGTGCATATGAAAGGCACTATCAACGCGGAATTACTCGGCATAACGAACTGAGAAATGAAGAGACCAAGAAAGTAAATAGAATTTTTTTAAAATCATTCTTTCTGCTATACACAAACACGCGCACATACATATACACATAGAAAGAATGTGGACAGAGTGAAATAGGAGAAAAACTGATAAATTAATACATAATACTGAAATATAGAATTAAGAATCTCTGAAATATTATACATGTTACCTCATCAATTTAATTAACAATATTTTTTCTATTCAATATGAAAATAATTTACTATTTAATTCTAAGATTTTTACAAAGCGTTCATCAAAATAATAATTAATAAAATTCAAACACACATACTGAGATATCTTACAGAAAGAACATGCATATTTTAAAAATTTGATATCGATTTTCCTATAATTTAAAAAATTTATTTGCGAGTTCTAACATAAATCATAAATTTTTATTTTTTTATTTTTGTTATTAAATATCTTATAATAGTCTTGTATTAACTTTTTTTAATTTTTTAATAAAATCTAATTAAATTTTAAAAAATAACATTAACTTTCACAAATTAATTTATTAAAAAATGTCTTCTTATTGCAACGCTTGGATATATTTGCAATTCCCACTTTAAGTTTTTGTGAAATTTTTGTATAATCTAATCAGTAAAGAATATATTTCACTACTAACAGTCACTTCTGTTTAAAAAGAATAAAATAAAATTAAAAAAACCTATACTAGTTATACACACAACACTATGTCTTATTTTATAAAGATATAGTTTTCTTGTTGTGTAATGAAAAATGCTTTGCCTTCTCTCCATATACCAGTGGTATTAGGAATGGATGCCGTTATTCGAAGAAAGCTTCCTAAAAGACGAGCTAGATCCATGATCGGTCCGGTCAGGGTCAACAGCAGCAGTTATTTGTCGCCAGGATATATCTCACGATTTTTTACCTTTTCTCTCGCCAATCGTTGTGCCGTCTTTCAACGCTTTAGCCGTAAGAATTGCCGTCTACCATAAATTTCTCTAAATCCTATGACCTTTTATTTATCGATACTTACGAGATCTCGGTTAACAATGCTTTTCGTTTTACTAATACAATTCTCGCAGCTTCCTAAATATCAAAGAACACCTCTCTTATACTATAAATTCAACCGAAGATCCTTAATAACTCAACGTTTAAGTACATTCCATGGAATGGAACCATAACTCTTTCGAATATCTAAATGCGAAGAATTAATAATAGACAATATAGGTATATCTTTTTCGATGAATATAAAACGACGCTAACCAAACCGAAATAAATCTGAAAGAATTACTTTGCATCAAGACCATGGATCTCTTGTAGAGATGTAATATGAATAAATAATGGAAAAATATTTAATTTAAGACCCCCCCCCCCTCCTCCTTAACGTCGCAAATGCTTTATCAACCAATCAGAAAAAAGAATTTTACGAATTGATCAATCAAAAAATCTTCAAAATATTGACAGCATTTAAATGGATCATATTTTTATTATAGACTAAATTAATGTAAGAATTCCTAAATTAATAGTACAAGTTAAAAGATTTTCTGCATTATTTCGTAATAGCTAGAGCAAAGACGATATTTATGATGCTCAACAGTACATGTAATCGTTTTAGACGAGAGCCAATCGCAAGTGAATCGTGTGCTCGGACCAGAGCATTAGCATCATTAATCGTAACCACGTGGTCAGATATTTAGCTACATAATTAAACGTAATGTTTCCAATACGTGCGCGCACGTATGGCCCGAGTGGATACAGGTTAACACTGAATTCTTTATAGGCAAACGGCGTCGTTAAGGGAATCGAACGACCCAGATCGACCGATTCGTTTCCGTAATGAGTTTGCGGCGCGGTCCTCGCGTCCGTTATCGGGACACGTGTCGCCAGCACGCCACGCGGGCTATATCGTCGACGTTTTACCCGTAAATTTGGTATTCAGCAATTGGACGATAAAGTCCAGCCTCGGGATGCTGTCTATTGCAACCAATCGAAAATACTTCTCGATTAACGAAAGGATTCGTGAAATCAGTAATATACCAAAATTGAGTTTGAAACCGTATCTAATCCACAATTCGTCTGAAAGAATTAATATAGAACATTTAATACATATAGAGAGTGAGTCTAAAAACTGGCTTGGATTGTAGCTTTTCAAATCAAGAAAAAAAAGTGAAGCAAAGAAAAATCTTTCATTATAATTTACTATTTTGTATAATAATCATATTTTTTAAAACAAATCATTGATATAAAAATAATTATAATTTTTTCGAATATAGAATCATATTTTTTTTCGCATAAACCAATCATAGTTATTTTGCGTAGTTATTGTGGTAAAGTACAAACAATTTTTTTGTATATAAAAATTTTTGTATATAACAATTTTTATCAAATAACAAATATGTATATTTAAATTTATTTCAAAAAATAATATTAAAGAACGATGACTTATTCTAATCTAATGATTATCTTAACAATATTATGAAAAAACAAAGAGTGTATTAGAAAGTATTTAGAATGTCACGGTGATACATTTGATAATAAAATAATTTTATAATAAATCAAAATATTAATTTGAATTTGAAATTGATATGGCTGTCTATCTTGTATAAACATAAATCTTTCTCTCTGTTATCTTGTTTTGCACGGTCGTCTGGCAGCTAACGCGCTTTAGTACATTTAGTCGATATTCTATATTTAAGAAACTATAAGATGTGAGCAACAAAGGGATTACTTTCGAGCGGTATGAAAGTAGGATAGAAGTGGAAAATTATCCGCCACAGACTTGAAAATTTGGAGGGCGTATAATAGACAGGACTCCATGGGAGAATCAAGTTTTACGGTCTACTTTATGGCAATTACGAGCTTAACATTACATGCAACGAACTAAGACGGAACGTCGGACGTCGCAAGTATTCACGTTCAACGAGCTTACAACGCGAAGTGCGCTAAATATCCCTCGCACTATGAGGCGCATTATCGCTGTCGACGTTTATTAAGGAAGAAACGCGACGGCGATGTGGCGTGCCGTAATTCCAGACAGGGCTAAGGGCGAGTAAACGATGAGTCGGTAAGGCGAGGGTAAAGTGAAAGGTGCGGAGAAAATAAGAAGACGAAAAGGATTGCCAACGATGAAAAAACTTCTAATTTGATTGCATTGCTCAGGTACAATCGACTCAAAAAAACAATTAATTACTGGATTATCCATTCATAAAACATGTAATTGAGAAAAAATTGTTGTCTATTTATAATTTTAGAACGCCTCTATCCGCGATATTAGCGCATACGTGTTTTCATGTAGATAATTAACTTTTAACTCTGACGACCAATAAAAAAGCAGTTATAATTACATTTTTAAACATTTCCTTAAAAAATTATAAATAGGGAAAATATTGAAATAAAGAGTAAGAAATTTTAAAGGAAAATATTTATCAAATATTGTCTTAAAATCGACATTTGGAGCTTCTCATTAATTGTTTTCCTGTACATTGCGTACTTTCTAACTTCGGCATCGATGTTTTATCAAGGCTTTTGCTCTTTAATATCAGATTTTTTTTTGTTCCTCACGCTATACATAATCTCAAGCTGTGTTACACAAGAATTACCTAGCACGAATGCGCCAGAAATACAACGCCCTCGAAGTTTTCCAGCTGCATCTACGGGTCACCATCTCGAGTTTCCTTTCGGCTTTCCTCGTTTCGCTCAGCAGTTACCAGCATGGCATAAACTTTCTCCTTCTATACGGTATCTCCTTATAAATTTACAAACAGGTCACGAATATCAACTCCATAATAAGGGACCGAGCATACTGTAATTGACACGTCGGATATATCCGCGAGCAAATTAAACGCGGCCGCGTGCAAGGAAACTTAGTCAGAGACATTGATTCTCTTGTTAAGACACGCCGTGGAACGTTGTGAAGGTGAAACGAGAAGGTGGAGCACGGCTGAAGAGAGGCCATTCCGGCTCGTATCCGCCGATAAAAACTTGAGAGTCGGAAGAACGGAAAAGGAGGAAGAGAGGAAATTACAGGAGGCGGAAGCGATCGACGGTAGAGAAGTGAAGCGGCGACGTAGAAGTACGAAAAGGCTGCCTTGAGATCAACGCGTGCAAAAGGAAGAATCGAACATTGCTGTAACAGGAAGTAAGACGTGAAGGGAAAAATAAACGGTAGAAATGAGAAAATCAACGGAAGAGCTCGTTGATTACCGTAAGGAGATTTGACCACAACGTTGACCAAAATGAGATTGAAGTGATAACTCATTGGAAAATAAAAAAAATAAAAGAATAAAAGTAGAGGTAAATAGACTCAGTGATAGATGAAACGTAGCTTATAAGTGATACAATTGTAAATGATACAAAACAATTATACATATTTCATAAAACTTATCTTTTTAAAGTACTGTTTTGTATGTTAATAATAGTAATAATGTCAACAATAAATATGTTTTATTATAATAAAAAATATGTAATGCAAAAATACAATTAATCGAAATAATTAATTAAATTTATATGCGCTCCTAGAGCCAATTATCTGTTTAACAATTTTTTTTATGATAATGCCTTTCATGTCAATAATGTTTTATCCTTTACTTGAAATTATTTAAAAAATGTTTATAATAAAAGGAAAAAATATATACATGAGCTTTTATTTCTGATTTGATAAACAAGAGCAATTTTCCACTAATTTCAATTTCGATCTCAAGAAAGAAATTATTATTATATTCCGCAATGTAAAAGCAATATAATGAGATAAATTGTTAATTGTTGTAAATTCACTCTTACAGTAAATATGCTTATCAAAAAGTGAAACGAAAACAAAGAATGAGAAATAAAGATTGCAGCAAAAAGATTGACAAACGTGAGTAGCATTCGACTTATAACGCATTACTTTGTATTTTATCGTCTACAACACTGTAAGTATATAGTGTCGGTGGGGAAAATAGGTGTAAAGTGCTTTTAACGTAATCACTTGCTCGTCGACCGAAGCTCCTAGCCGGCAACTTTCGAAAGTGAGAGGCTATAGCGCGTGTCTGATGCGTACCTGGACCCTTACTACTTACGCCATGTCTGACCGTTTTGGTGGTTTCCACTTTCTCCTTCCGTTACTTCGCGCGCGCATGACCGCGTATCTCTCCCCCCCCCCTTCTCTCTCTCTCTCTCTCTCTCTCTCTCTCTTGCTCTCTCTTTTTCTCTCTATCTCGCTCTTTTTTTGCCCTTTCCACTGAGTATCGAGCACGTTCGCTGGAACAGCGACCAGCTTAGAGGAAACCATGCTTAAACCCATTAGTGGTATTGCCTCGTTTTAAAGCCGCATACAAAAAGACTCGACTTACATTGTTGCATTAGAATGGCTGAACCACTGATTAAATAAACATGATTAAAAATGTTAACCGAATCTCATACTGCTAACTATTATCATCTACATCGTGTATAATTCTCTACTGTTTCTCTTCAATTTTATTTGACGATATTTTTGTGTAAAATATAATTTTAACGATCTATTATTTTAAAATAGTTTAGAGATATTGTATAAAAACAGCATACATAACTTTTTGTTTATAGTGAAACGATATTTCATTTATAGTGGAATAATATTTATTTTACAAAAAGAAAGTCAATTTGTCAATATTAAGAATATTGTTCAAGATCAAAGCCAAATTTGTGATTCTTCATATTAAATCTGTTCAAATGTTGTTTAGTAACATGATTAATATTTTATATTTAATATATAATATTGTGTGTGTGTGTGTGTGTGTGTGTGTGTGTGTGTGTGTGTGTGTGTGTGTATGATACAAAGCCCAGATGACTGTTAAATTTGAAATGCAATCTTACACTAAAACAAGAATAGCGTTACAAATTAAATTGATAATTAATTTGATAATAAAAATGTTAATAAGCGTTGTTATTAAAATTCTTTGCAGTATTTAAGATGCTTATTAGCATTATTATTATTAAATTGACTATTAATTTAATATATGATATTACTACAGTCCCAGTTCAATTTAAGGGAAAACGTCAAGATAATGAATTGAAAAATATTATAATTATCTTTTTGCGTGTAATTGTATTATTAAAAATAAAAAATAAAAAAAATATCTAATAAAAAAGTTTTATAATAAAATTACTTCTATTCATCTGTTGTATATCAATAATATTTAAAAAAATATTACATTATATTACATGAAATATGTACCTATCTCATATCATAATATTGCAATACATTTAAAAGATACAAATTATTATCTATTATACTTCGTATACATTTATTATTTTTATTCCTTAATAAAACTTTGCAAACAAATTTTATAAGTTACTCTGTCATTTTATGTTTTATTTGTAAGCACTATTTGTAAATTTTTCGTGAACTGTACATCCCACCAATGAAAAGCAATATATCCCACCTCTATAAAGCGTACGACAAAACTCTAAATGTTTAAAAAGAGTTTTTTTTTATATATAAAAAATAAATATTCCGTATTTTTAATTCCTTTTATAGTAGTAGACAGTATAAAGTTTTTAGTAATACAGTATATTTACCTTTGATATAGTAAACAATACTTGATAAATTAAGTCTTCGATAGGTGCGACATACATACATGTGCCGCAATTTATCAAGTATTGTTTACTATGTTTACTATATTGAAAGTACTATACTGGTATATTACCCTATTATATAGAGAACCTATTACTGCCGTACGCATATGCTACCCTCTTGTAGATCGAATAATCAATATAGTAGTCTGTAATACATTCGTTTCAGTAACGGATTTAATTGATAGTATTTACTTTTATTAATATATTTTCTATTTGTCCGTAAATATTTTTTTAATACTTTCGTAAGTAATCACGCTTACGATATTGCGCAAGTAAATTATGGAAGAGATATCTCACACACCGAACAAATATGAGAATATTTGCCAATTTAGAACATAGAAGATCATAACATGTTGGCCACTGCAATCCAATGTACTTGATATGAAATTTATACTGTTTGCGAAGAAAAAGAAAATAAATCTATAATTTTTGAAACTTGAAGAAACCAACATATCACATAAAAACAAACAACTAATGAGCGTAAAAAAAACAAACGAAATAAACTAAATACTTTAATACAAATATATTAAGAATCGTGAACAAATAAAGCATTGTAAAAAAACGTAGATAATTTGTGAAATAAAAAAAAAAAAAAAATTGCAATATATACTTATTTTTATTCACAATAAAAAGTTCAATTTATACATATACAGAACTCTGTTATAAGTTTTACATTGCAAGATTTATTTTTTACTTTTCTTGTCTTTTATTATTTTTTTTTTCTTTTTCTTTCAAATGTGATTATCGGCTTTGTCATGTATGTACGTCTTGAAACGCTGAACATTACCACTGCACGTAAACTCATTTTCCGCGATCGAGGAAATCTCTCTCGTGCGCATGAAAGGGCAACGGGGCCAGTCACGTGAGGGAGAGGATCCTCAGGAGGCTCGACCTAGCTCTCCGAAATCCCGATGCAATGCCACGTGTCGCCGAGGGTGGGAGGGCAACGATGAATTTTTGACTTCCCCCAAGAAATCTTGGATCCGCGTCACGCCAGGCCAACAGAAATCCTTTTGCCCGCCCTCTCGAACGATCGTTTATACTACCTCACCGATTTTAGGCGGTGAACGGAGGTTGTCGGGGCCGGAGGGGAGAGAGATGAAACGAGCGGCAAAAGAGACGCGCGTTAAAGCGGGAGATCCCGGGGGGTGGCGGTGGTGGTTGCCGGCAACGAGAACGGGGGAACGGCATGGGAGAGCACGGGGGAGCGGAGGTTAGCGGCAAATTGAATCTCGCGCAAGACGTGACCGCCCCCGGGAACACCGGCGCGTCTGTACGGTGAAAATCACGACACGACTGCGGGCCACAATACGTATTACTCACGCTTCGTGAAAGTCGTGGCATTAGGCAACGACGTATTTCTCGAGTGCCGCCATCGTCGCCGCGCAGACGACAAGATTTCCGACGTCGAGGGCTCCGACTACTTCGGGTTTTCATCTTCTCGTACGATGCGACGGTCGCGGATACTCGCACACCAAAGACAAGGCTGATTTCACGATGCTCGATGGAAACAATCCTTGCTCGTAAAAACATTGAAGGGACTGCAACTGCCTTAAAGCGACTGTCAATTAATTGCGTTACTTATTTTCTGCAAGCACTCATTTTAAACAAATACTATTGAATTACAGAATTTGTTAAAAGCACTGTGTATATTTTATTCTGTGATTATGCAAGCTACGGTGGTGATTTTAATATAGCGATATAAGTTCTTTAAAAGAAATTAAAACATTTTTCAATGAATTATTGTAAAACCATTTTTAATTTTGGTTTTATATAATTATTCTGATTGAATAAAACTTAATTTCACGAGCTATCTATGAAAACCATAATTTGTCAAAAATCTAATAATATAGATAAATATGTTAGATAGTTAATAGAGCTATTATTTTATGTAATTTACGGTAAATAGAGAAAGTGATAGCATCAAAGTAATGGCACACTTTTGTTTTCTTCGAGAGAATCATGTGGCATTTGCTTTGGAAATTGAAGCCTTTGGTGTTTATGTAAAAAAGTGATAAAATGATTTTGCATTATACGTATGGTATATAAATATAGTATATAAAATCGTTACTACCACATGTGAATTATATATGCTAGATGAAGAAAGTGGCGTGAGAACAATGACGTACACATCCCGACGTGTTATAGACGTCAACGACGTCACCGTCGTCATATCCACTACGACGTCTGCAACGTTGCGTGACGTGAACGAGATTAGCAAGACGTGTCGCCAAGTACTCAAATTTTCATCCTTGTGAAGCATCAAGGCTTTAGGATTAATAAAAGATATCAAATAAAGCGATAAGAAAATTGCAAGAAATTCTGAACCATATAAATAATTATTTTGTTGTTGATAATATCGATATAGTAAAAACATGCATCTTAGATATATATATATATATATATATATATATATA
>NW_017305180.1:3200981-3205869 GCF_001594115.1 Trachymyrmex septentrionalis
GAATACCAAATATCCGTTTCAAATAGAAATGTAATCAGTTAACAAAATTTTCGAGTATTCCTTATGAATTATCAATTTAATAAAATATCAGTTGTTCTGTTATATTTATTAAAATCTATATTATTTTCTTTATAAACTATAATCATAAAAAAATAATGCAGAACTATAAGTAATCGCATTTTGTGATAATAGTTTTTATTAAAATCCATTTCGAATAGAAATATAAGCAGTTAATAAAATGTTTATACCTCATAAATTATCGATTTAATAAAATATCATTTATTTTTTATAAATCACCTGTATTAATAAAATATTAGATGTTTTGTTATACTTAATAAAATCTACATAAGTAATCTTTAGTTTTTACAAACTAAGATTACAATATAATAATACAATAACTTGTATCATAATTAAACTTAATCAAAAACAAATTTCGTTTTAATTTTGTTATAAAATAATAGAAACATTTAAGAAGTACATTATTTTTCTTATAATATGAATAAAAGATTTACTATTTCCTTTTAATATAGATTTTATTCTTCTTGGAATACAATCATATAATGCTTAAATAGTCACCAATATAATATCGTACTATTCTTTTAATAGAACATTTTTCAGTTTCTTGTATAAGTGATGTTATATAAGTGCTAAAGGAAGAAATTTGTTCTCATTCTATTTCCCAAAATTGCTCACTGTTCTTCAAAATTTTATTTTTCCTAGCGCAATTGCCTGAATTAAATATCATCAAATCGTAGTTCGCAGCTTTAAAAGGCAGTATGAGAAGAGAGCAAATTTTCTTCTCCAAATTTCTTTCTCTTAAACAATTAAAAAATATTCTGCTAGAAAAATGATAAAATATATTGCATTGATGATTATTTGATCATTGTATGATTTACCAAATGTAATAATATAACCATCCGGTTAATAATAATTATTAAATATTTAGAAAATCAAAATTTTTTTTAATTTTATTAATCAAACATCTGATTAAAATTATTTTACTTAACATGTGTTAACTATTACCAAATTCTTTCCTCTGTATATTCTTATTAGAATAGAATTATACAATGCTTAATTACTATTTCACTCAACATTTTGTAATTATTATCAAACTCTTTCTTTTAGTGATAGAAAGTCTGCATTAAAAACAAATAGGCTAATATTTTATTAGTAAAATAATTAGTATGTTCTATTTATTCCCTGTATATTATAAAACTTCAAGAAAACCAAACAATTATTTAGACTGCATAAAATAAGTTACATAAAAAAATGTTTACTAACTTTGAAATATGCGTATAAAATTAATTGAGTAAAACTTATTATCGTTTGACGTAAATATTCATTATTGACGTAACTATTAATTAATTAAGCTAGGTTAAAGTAATTGAAAAAAAAAACATTCTAAGATTTTCATCCAAAAATAAATGTATTCAATATTTTATTTACTTGTGTTTAAAATCCTTCTTTTCAGGAATGTTTATGTAACATGTAAATATCTGTCATTTTCCAATTTTTCATTGGCATATACGTATACGTTTCATCATATGTATAAATTATTGACCCTCAATAATTTTATATTAAATTTCTAATGGAACCAATAAAAAAATAGTGTCTTATTCATGTACGCTGCGTACAAGAATTACATTTTGATACGTACTTTCCCGTATATGAACGTCGAATAAATTACATGCCTTCCGGTGACGTCCATCCGAATGAGACAGGACGTACTTGCAACGTGGACGATTTTTCCTCCGATTTTATTAAGCGCGTACCTACGCAATCGGAGCAACTCGTGCGGGTGCACTGCGGGATTTGCACGTAAAACGTCGGGTGCCCCGCGGGCTCTACTACGCCCGGATGAATGGAAAATTAAAAACGCCAATCAGGTGGCGGAATCCAGCCTGGAGCAATGCCGTCAGTAGTGTCACTCGGAAGGCATAAAAATAAATTTTTCCTCGTTGCCTATACTCGCGTGATGCACAAATAATAAAACTTATATAAATTTGTATTAATTAACTTATATTAATATGCTGCAAATAAAATAACTTTAAAGTATATGGTAGGTGTCCATAATTATTAAAAAAAAAAAACAAAGTTAAATTGGGAAACAAAAATTGATTTAAATTGTAATACAGGGTGGTCCAAAAGTCCGTTAACATTTGAATCGGCAGCTGCGTCGAGCAGCGAGGGAGAGGTGGGGCGGGCGAGGTACGGAATGTTAGAGCGGTCGATGGGAATTTAGTGCCATGGCGTCATTCAACGAGAAACAACGTGCGTTCTGCGTACGCGAGTACTATCGAAACAACGATTCTTCGACTGTAGCGCAACGAAAATTTTGCGCTCATTACAATATACGGCATAAAAATAAAGCTCCATCGATTCAGTCGATTAAAAAATGGGTCCAGAAATTTGAAGAAACTGGTTCAACAATAGATAAACCACGATCTGGCCGACCTAGAACATCACGGGATCCAGCGACTCTTGAGGAATTAAAGGCTCGTATTCGCGAGGAAATGCAAAACATTTCCCGAAACACTTATCAGTCGGCCATTGAAAATTTCTGCTCCAGGTTGCAGCAGTGTCAAAATAATGAAGGATCGCATATGGACGATGTTATTTTTAAGAAATAAAATCCCAAATTGTGTACTTTCAGAATAAATAAACATTTTTTCTTACATATAACTAGTTTCTTTTTTATCATCGTATGACATGTTAACGGACTTTTGGACCACCCTGTATTATAAAAGCAAAGATAGAAAATTATTATCCTTTTGAGTGAAATTAATAATTAATAATTATTACTATTGCAATACTCAATTAAAATTTAATAGAAATGTGAAGTCCGTGGTATTATTCAATTTAATATAATGAAAATTTGTACCATATTTTAATGATATTAGAAAGATAATCATTAGATCTTATAATTAAAAAAATGTTAAATTGTACAACTGATACTAAATAAAAGATGACAGTAACAACATTATCAACACCTTTATTATGACAATCTAAATCAATTCACTTATGCAAACATCGATCAATAAATCGCATGTATTGATAATGAACATCTTCAACCAATGTGAATTGATGCAACTTGCTGGAATATCTGAAGCGAGTGTATCACCCCAAACGGATCCCTGCTGTTCGTTATCACGTCCGCCCTTCCGACCCGCCTACTTATCAAGACTTGCCTAAATGCAGGAACCACCCTAACAATTAAAACGTGCAAGCAACACGTCACGCGATCTCGACGATTGCAACACCTCTGTCTAAATTAATTACAAAACAAGCCTACGGAATTCTATGTGTTGTGCGCATTCGTGGACATCGTGTTGCATTCGCGATCGCATTCTGAATTGTTATGCAAGACATGATTTACATGGATAACAAATCATTAAATGATTTTTCATTATTCCTGGGCGGATTAGCTTTCGTTACGTATGTTTCCTATTAACAAACAAGGAATTATCTTTTAACGTTTTACTGCTTTTATTATTAACTGTGATTATTGTGTATTATTAATTATTTAATAACACAACTACATTAAGAATATTATTATTTTTACATTATTATCATGTTTCAATGGATTCCACATATCACATTCGAATGTTAGTTATATAAAAATATTGTAAAAAACGTATATAAAAAATAGAGAATATATGGGGGGGAGGGAGGGTCAGAGAGTTTAATAATCAATAACAACTCATTGTGACATATCAAAGTGCTTACCAAATGAATTGACACGGCGTGTCAACGTCAATGCATAACATATGCGCATCGATCGCATAAGATCAATATGGTCTCCGTTCTAGTTTCGTCGAGATTAAATCGTACCAATCGCGTTTTTCCAGGAATATTAATACTGCGACCTCTTTCCGCCAGTTTTTTGTCAGCTCAGGAATTACTTTACCATAAATTGAGGAATTGTACAATTTCAATCCAATTTCTTACAGATATTGATAAAATATAGAGAGTCTGACCTGATAAAAAAATGATTAGAAATCGGATCTAATAAAAATAAAAATCACAATTTTTTAATCTGCAAATAGAACTGTGTTTTATCATGTGACATGTTTATATTCCTACTACTAAAATAAAAGATGATATATAAAAAATATATAATTCATTGTATGTGTCTTTAGATATTAAATTAAAAAATTTCGAAGAAATTTGACATTACATGTATATTATATAAAAATTCTAGGTTTTATTATGGATCCAGTTTTTGCAGTAGAAAAGTGCAAGATGTCATTGGTCGAAGGTGGCACTTCGACCAATTGAAAAACAAAATGTTTGTTTATATTTGATCCATTTTCGACTTTCAAATCTTGGGTAGTAAAGCAATCGCAGGATGGCATATAGCAAGTGCTTTTCTAGAATGGCGAACAATACAAAACGCTCGATTTGATTTTACCGGGGATTTACACGAAAGGATCGCGCCGAAAAGAGAATATGGTAGCGCTTGGCTGCTTGAAACTCACTAATCTTGTTACAGCGACGCGCACCGATGCATCGAGATGCCATTTCTGAAGATTGCAATTCAATACTACACTCTCGTCGTATCGGTATCCGTGCAGTTATCGTTATTGTGACTCACGATATCGCTGAACCTTGGCATTACCCAAAGCGCGCGCGCGTTCTGAACTTCCCGTAATCATCTAAAACTCCAGCATCGTATAAAGAAACGGGATCGTTAATCTACTTCTTTATCGTATACTTCGTAAATAGGCTGGCCATGGGAATTAAAGCGTTCAGGGCCACCATAATATGTAGTTATCGTCAAGTCATATTGTTGTTACAATTATCGAATAAATTTATTAATATCGATTAAATAATAAAATAAATTATAAAGTAATATATGTATATATATATATATATATATATATATTAC
>NW_017305180.1:3205969-3212498 GCF_001594115.1 Trachymyrmex septentrionalis
AAATAAATTTCAGTAATGGAAAGGTAAAGACGTTAAAATATTAAACCTTTACCTAGTCTAAATTTATTTTTGTAATTAACACTTATATTCACATTAATTATTAGTTTTACTATTGTTAATTATCAACTTTAGTTTATTCTAGTATTATTCTTAGTATTAGAAATAGATTTTACAGAAATAGCGATTTAATCTTTGTATAATAATTGCAAATATGTATTTACGACGAATGTAAATGAACGTAAAATGTTCTACAACATATCTTTTATGAAGATGTAAAAATTCAAAATAAAATTGCATGGTCACATTATTATCAACTATATAAAATAATATAAAATAAACATCAGTTGGACCTGAGTTTTTTAAGTGTTGTACCTGACTTTTTAAAGCACACACACAACAAGAGGTAACTTGTTAAATTTTTGTTTATACTACTCATTTAATATTTATTTTTTACTTGGTTACTAAACGTTGTTTAATATATTAATTAATAATATAAAATATGAGATACAATTTAGACCGACATTTAGTAACTCTTTCCTATACAGAATTGCGTATATAATTCGCGTTCTTATCATTTCAATAGATTAAAATTACTTCGTATAAGTAGTACAATTTTATTAAAATTAGAGATAATATCATAATAATTTTTTCAATATTTTCTGACAATTTTATAATATGCGACACAAAAAATTATAGAATTAGCTTTAGTTAAAGAAATTTTGAAATATATTATAGACAGATAAATTTGACTGATTACAATTTGATTCTATAGATACAAGTATTACCTTGTCCTTAGACCACTACTCCAAGATTACCCTTAGATATGGACAAATTGATCACGCTGTGCAAACGAGAACGTATTCGCGCTCGAGCGGCATTAATTACGCATGCACGCAAGTTGAGCGCATAGCTACATAGCGAATCACCTGGCGTTACCGATACCCTCAAGCGCTAATCACCGGAATAATCTCGTATTTATATCCGGATTAGGTATACATTACTGTATTTTGCACAACTGTTCGAGCTGTACTTATTTATCATCTGAGCTAAAAGACAGTTTTCCATGAAATTAATAAAATTTTCAAATTATACAATCAATAAATAATCAAATATAATATTTTCACTTTAGATAAATATTAAATATATATTATATAATTCGTATTTATTTTATTAATTATTTAATTGTAATACTTTTTATATATTAGATATTAATACAAGATGTTTAATGTAATTTTAAATAATGTAGATACGAAATTAATTAAATAATGTTAAATGCAAATATGTAACATTGATATTTATCTATGATTAAATTAATCATCCGAAAAATTAACTGTGTAACAAATTCACTAAGAATAATTAGATTTTCTCACAAGACTAGTGTATTTTTTTTCTATGCTATCATCACGTTATACAAAGAAAAAGTATCAAAAACAGCTTGATCACGGACCAGAAAACAAACTGATCTTTCGTAAAATATATCCTATTGATTTTGTATGTATGGCAGATGGAATGGTATTTAAGCTAAAGCCAATTATGTGTTTAAGACTGCAAAAGCGATCACTGGCTGCCAAGAATACAATGTGATTATATATATTGACTCTTATTCTCCGTAGGCTTTCATCCGTAAGACGGAGCAGACGGCACGAACATCATTCATAAGTTACGAGATTCGGTCGATTAAATTGTCTCCCGCAATTAGAAAAAGGAGTTTCCGGTACGATACGAAATTCCACGATGTAACGCTGCGGCACGGAAGCCCCTACATGCCTTGACGGTTCACCAAGTATAGTGAACCGAACAAAATCGATTCGTATCCACTGAATTAATTACGCGCCCATTTTCTATCCTCGTATTGAAACCCTCTTCTCCATACCTCCCTACTATACCATTTCCACGTTCATCGATCCACAAATCGAGTGCGCGGAAATAAGGAGAACTGACATCCTTCTTGGTCTGAAAGATTACGTAGAAACCAAATGGATGGCACATGTCGCACGTTAGATAACTGGGCGATGAATATCAAATTTGACAGATTTTCATAGACTATTAAAATACGTATTCAATTATCTATTCAAACAATTGAGAACAGTTCCTAACATCATCGTCTCGACATTGATCCTAAAATATTCTCTAAATTTTCGTTATCATGAAAGAAATGTAATTACAAATTAATTAAAAAACATTTAAAGACGTACATTGAAAGTCTAAAAATTGTCAATCAAAAGATATAAAAAAGATAATAAAATAAAACAATCATTTTTATTGTGTGTACAGAAACTTTTGAAAACTTACTACATGATATAATGTACAATTGAGTAAAGATAATCTGTGTACGATACTGTATATAATAATTTAAAAAAATGTACAGAGTCAGACATTTTAAAAACATCATGTATAATTTTTCTTACTAATTTTTTTCAATTAACCTCTCATAATATGTAAATTAATAATAATAATGTTATTATGATATAGACACATTCGAGTACTTCGGCAAATATATTTATGTTAGCTGTTATACATAATATTATATAGTATATACATAATAGCTAACGTATTTCCAAGTATAATATTTGATGGTCGACGTAATAACATTATTATTATTAATGTACATGTATTATTATCCATGGAAGGAGAAAATAATTACTTAATATAGAATCACACATTGTACCTGCGCCGTTGTCAAAATGGATATATTATAGCGAGAATAGTTGAAAATAATTGAGACACTGGCGCGAACAAAGATTTGGAGCGCGCCTTGGAGCGCGTCCAAGAGAAGCAAGCGTCTCGTTTGTCTTCGCGATGGCTCTCATAACGCTCATCGCGCTTTGACTTGCCGCTTTTCGGAAGACAGCCATCGAAGCAACACGATCCCCCGCATCACTCGAACTGAAAGTTATTTATGGATCTGCATACGGCGAACGTCACATCTCGTCGAAATGCAATATCGCACGGCTGAACGCGTACTCGCGAATTATTCGAGGTTGCTATTTCGTCCTCGTTCCTTGATAGAAGGGGTAACGGACCTAGCCAAGTTATAATAGTAATTCCATTAAATCGCGCGAGCCATTACCCGAACGCATTACATTACTGCGATAATTATACTACGCTTGCTCTCAAGTAAATAACGCGACGTGTACCATTTGTATGACCAAACAAGCTTTGCATTATACCGACCTTGATTACAGAAAATATTAATATGAAATGTACATTAAAACAATGAAAATAAGACGCTTTCTCTTCCATTTATTAATAATTATTTCTCAATTTCATCAAATTTAACAATTCAACAAAAATATTGATAAATTTTTCGATGAACCTGTAAGTATAAACTTGGCATATAAACTCTCCATACCCATATTATACACAATTAAACTGTAGTGTAAATATACAATGAATGCATGTATTTACACTACAGTACACAGTTACTCCTTTATTGAACGTATTATTTTATAGGAATTAGCAAGGTGCCATAAATAAACGCATAGCAACGGAGCAACATAATGTGAAAATAACTGTTGACAAGGCAACGTTTGAATTTCTGTATTGTCTGCATTTCTCTATATACATATATATTGTTCTTTCGAAAAATTAAAAGTTTCAAAACTTTATTCTAGGTCAAACTTATTTGTCGCATTTATTTTATAAATATGAATGTAAACACGCAAACGTCTTTCAATATCGTATAAAAACTTGTCTTTATATAAAAATTGCAATACAGTAAGGATCAAAGTAATCAAATATATAAAATAAATAATAACAGTCACTTTACGTAGGTGCTACATTTATAATGTAAAATGTAGATCAATGACATATGAAAAAAATTTGCAGCAGCAATTAATATAGCCTCTCCAATAAATTATTATAACGTTTTAGAACTGCAATATCAATAATTTAATAATTTTAATAAATAATTTTAAGTTATTTAACTATTGTATTTATTTTAGAAAAATAAAAATCTATTAATTTAATGATGTAAAATTGATAATATTAATTATTTATTGTTAACAGTAATTACTATTGAAATATAATCACTGATCTGGCGTGTATCAAACATTAGTGCAGTATTAAAAACAAATGTGTACTAAAGAGAATTTTTAATTAAAGACTTATTATTAGACCAGAGAAATTTTAGCAAAGAGATCTTTGAAATACGTAGATAAAAATAATTAGAGTAATAGTTAGACGGGTTCATACAAGCGGTGCGGGCGTAGAGATGGAAACATGAAATGGTAGGGGAATCATATTTTCGTGGCATAGGTAGCAACCGCGGTAATTAGAGCCGGGCTTCAAATAAGATTACATAGTTCCGACAGAACGTTATCGGTCGGTCGTTGCTTTAAACTTCCAGCACGGTGGATACCAGTGCCCAGCGCCAAGCGCCATAATTATTAAACGCATATGCAACTGATCTCCAGAACAATGATATTTGCGAAATCAGGATCAGAGATGATATAATATTTGCTACTGTATTTGTTTACGAATTAAAATGAGACAATAAAATAATTTTATAGCAAATAAAAATTAATTTCCAATGCTTGATTAACAAAATATATATATTTCCAGCTTTAGAAAAGAAATCATTGCATGATAGAAATAAAATTATACATTTTAAATTTATCATATAGGCAGCTTCTCATATAAAGTTTTCATTATAAAGTAATTATTATAAATTGATATATAATAAGTCAAATATAATTAAAGTAAAAATTGGAACTCGTAAACTTCTAAAGAAATTTGTATATAAGATTTATATATTTGTTCAGATATTTAGTGTAACGAGTTAGTGTAGATTGCTGATACTTGCGAATGTCAGGTGATGTCAGTTTTAGGACGTATCAGTCTCCAAACATAGTTAATCGTACGTACTTTATGAAGGCAACTATGTACCTCTAATCTGCACAAATACACTTAAGAGATAGCCGTAAATATGGTGGGAGCTAACCATAAACTCTGACCATGGAATTACGGATTCATGGGCTCATGGGTTTACAGCTTCACTTAACTCTCCCTCAGTGGTAGAGCGTGAGGCTTTATAGTTACTGTAGATTTATAGTGTGTATTCGTCCTAAGTCTCACTAGTTAGTAGAAACGAGGTGTTCCAACGTGTCCTTCCGGTGATATGAAACACACCATTAATGTGCGACTTCAAGAATAAACGCAAATGTAAATGTTGGAATTAAAACGTTAGAACTACTAAAATAATCAAAATGACTGATCTGTAATTTTTTAATTAAATTTATAATAGTAAATTTTCTGAGATTTTTTTGTGACTTTTATTATAATATGTAAACGATTAAGTTGATTAATTTACTTTCTTTCTTTATTTCTTTTTCAGAAGTAAAAGATAGAAATAGTCGAAATTGTCATACGTTAATGTCAGTGGTTCTGATGTTAAGAGGCAAGGTAAAGAAATACCGAATAGAAAATCGATGTGATAAAAGTATGCTACATATTGGAACTGCTGTATTTATAGTACTTTTAGATATTTTAGATTGGAATCTTTTTTACAACATTACAATCACAACATATGTGCTAAGATCATGCAATAATAAATAATTAAATTATCATCTAGCATTTAATAAAAGTAAATCTATAATTTCAGAAACTTTAAATTAAACTTGATTTTCTATCTACTATATATATTTATAGTATTTGAACCGATTTTTAATCAATGTTATTACACTTTTACTGTAATAATTTTTTTTACTTTTTTGCCAGTTCTAGAAAGAATCAAAAGTCAGTCAAGTAAGATATAATTAATATAGACTTATAAAGCTAACTCTTGAACTTGTCACCGGTTTAACTCTATAATTTACGCACACATATGCTGCGATTTTTGCCATATTACGCAAAAGAGACTTAAGGCCACTACAGTTGTTTCTTATTAAGGCGCAAGAGGCACTCTTGCCATCTGCTTCCATTTACATTTGCAGCTACAAAGGAAACTACTCTGGGGCGAATAAAACGCGTCGTACCTGGCTATCGTCCAGTTTACTACTCTGGTTTTAGGTGGGCCGTAAACGCGAAAAGCTTTTTTCCGTGGGATTTGAGAGCGCCGCTTTTTCGTAGTGTTCGGTGCCGTTGACGGAAGGTCCAATAAATTCGAACCGCGTAACGTATAATGCAAAATTATGTGTAAACTCGCTCAACATCGAGATCGCTTGTCATAACTAATAACGAGAAACGACGTGTATTCAGGCTATAAACGTCGATCGATCGTTTTACTGATGTGTTCTGCCGTATCTAGTATCTATCCGATGTAGCGATGTTTCCCCGGCGTCATCGTCAACCGATTTCCATTACCGCCATTGAAAAAGATAGCGTTCGTGTGTCATTACAATGAAATCTGGCGCACGCAAGATAATAATGCCAAGTGCTTTATAGCTATGTGCAAGGATGCATCGATCATGTCAGTACGATTGTAATCCAACGCAAGTCTCTAACGTGCAAATATATTCTGAAGCTGTATTGATGTCGATATATATTTATACTTCCGACCGAGTTCAGAGACGGTCTTCTTTTCCTACAA
>NW_017305180.1:3212923-3214135 GCF_001594115.1 Trachymyrmex septentrionalis
AGAGAGAGAGAGAGAGAGAGAGAGAGAGAGAGCGAAGGAAAAGAAAAAGGAGAGAAAAAGAAAAACAATCTGGATTGCTCATATAACTGCTGTGCTTTTAGAGAAGCAATAGTACCCATCAGGGGATTTGTAGCAAAGGCAATCGTTGCAAAAGAGAAACGCAACACAAACATACCTAACATACAATATAAATGAGACAAAAATTTATTAATCCATACAAATCATTACGGTTGACTTAATATTGACAGTTTTATGATAATCTTGTAGAAACTTCGAAATAATAATTTAACAAGATTATACCAAGAGATAACTTCACATTACAGAAAAAAGATTGCACATGTAAAAAATTGAGAAAATTAATCGACATCAACAATGTTCTCATAAAAATAGAAACTATATTTAATAAGTCAAATTTTTTATAATTAAACATTAGATGATTTAATGACTGTTTTCACTAAAAACATCTACTCAAGAAATACATCAACTCAAGAAAAACTCAAAATGACTTTATTTTGACGTCATGAAAGTCGAAATAATGTTTTATTACAAAATTTATTTCCTAACGTTATAAATCAAAATTAAGTCATTTTGATTTTTTTTATTGGCTTTTGTGTGTTTCTTGGTGTTAAATATTACAGTAAAAAAGTATTATCGCAGTAAATATTTTTGCGAGTATTTAAACAAAAAATCATATTTTATAAAATGTTTATACAAATATGAAGAAAAATGGATCTTTATGATGAAAGCTACAGCATGAGTTATATGAGTGAAGACTTGTGTAAAGTAAAGATTAGATAACAGCTTGCATTCAGACTATTTGTGAGTAAAACCCTCATTTATTCATTTATTATTATCATATTAACTGTACTTTAAAATGTAAAATATCAATAGAAAGTTGTACAAATATTATAAGCCCTTCTTTTCATTTATGTATACATATATACTATAATACTGTACATTTAAGTTATAAATCTATCTAAAATATTACAAGAAAATTATAATTCTGCAAGCTCTTAGACCGAAAACAAATGAGAGACGGTAATAAATCTGTGTTACCACACACAAGTCTTTAAATACATATCAAAATACACATTTTATACATACAAACTATGTACAAGGTTTTTTTCTATCTATGGTCCAGTTTTTCATTATCTGGTTAACTTAATGTTTCATCCATAACATCATCACGGATGAAACCCATCGGATCAAACA
>NW_017305180.1:3214235-3217092 GCF_001594115.1 Trachymyrmex septentrionalis
TTTAACTTGATGTTTCATCCATAACATCATCACGGATGAAACCCATCGGATCAAACATCAGATTAAACTTAATCACAATTAGTTAACCAGACAATGAAAAACTGGATTTATACAAGACTATAGAAAATTAATATATTCATAAATGTAAAAATAATTTAAAACTTCTACAATGTCTTATTTCATAATTCATAATACGTAACCATATGACTGTGTATGTATATGATATAGTAAGAATAAAAAGGTTAAAATCTCACATGGCCAATTTATTTAGAAAAATTAATCGAAAGTAGTCTAAAATTAAGTGAGTAATAACTAATTATTGCAAAATTTTAATTTTCTCGGTTAGATAGTTTATCCATCAAACTGTTCATGACAACTCACCAATATGACGACAGGAACATGGGACAAGTCAGAGTAACAATAGGCTCAATTGTATGTTGTATCACTCGTCCAAGGACCTGGTTTGCTTTTCATAAAGCCGTCATCAGAGCAGGACGCATTCGTTAATTGCCAGCAACAGGTGACGTCGGTCATATCTGTACTGACATTTAAGTCACACACTGAACATCGTGGTACACGCGTGTTCGTGTACCCACATACAGATAAACACTTCGTTAAAAACAGCGCGAATTCCGTCTCTCGAAGGTACTACTAAAACAATTAATGCCAACCAGATTGTTCAAAATCACTAACGTAACACGCGATAAGCCGCAACTAGGCAAAGAACTCTGGAGCATGTCACTGGCACAACGTGGCACTAATGCAGTATTATGTTGTTGCAAAATCAATTGGCCGTGCATTTATCAGGACGCATACCTATCGGTCCTTTAGGTTCATTAACAGCGCACACGATACGACCGACATCGACATCGAGCTTATCGACGGCTTTCGCCGGCGACACGATTCATGGAGCCACCGAGTTTGCGACAAAATTACCAAACACGTAATCGTTGTTGAAAACTTCACGAGAACGAGCTTTCGCGTCGACGATGTACGTCCACTGCTCACACACACTCCCACATGATACACGCATTTACACTCGCGCGCGTAAATTTCTACACTTTCTCGACTGCACGTCGCGATTATCTCGCGACCGGGGATAGGCTGAGCGAAATCTAACGGGAAAAACAGTAAGACAACGGACGGCAGAACGTCAACGCGAACGAACAAGGAAAACGCTCCAGACATGAACAAGGTAGACGTAGACTGTTCGCGTAGGCTGCACTAATTATAAGGCGAGTTTCGCGACGTTATCGCGCCACGGCCGTGTGTACGTGTCTCCGTTTTCTACGCGTGTGATGCAAGTTTATCCCTCCTTTTCTACACTTCTCTTCCACCACTATAGTCGTGCGATACGTCCCCGATATGTCTTTCTCCTCTTCTGTTCGTCTAGTCATCTCCCTCCTTCACTTCTCCACGAGGCATTTACTATCAACGAGGAAAGCGACACTTCCACATTTTTTTCTTAACTTTGTTATTTATTAATGACTGAAAGAAATGGTAAGTGGAGAGAGAGAGAGAGAGAGAGAGAGAGAGAGAGAGAAGGGGCAATAATCGCAGACGCATTATCACAGCCATACTGAACGATAAGACTTTGCCAATGACTGGACTCTGCTAACAATTGGTTTAACTAGAATAATTAAGAATGCTATTTTGGCTCCGCTAATTATTTCAATGTTTTCTTTTTTCATTCTTTTCTGTGATTTACGATTAAATACAAATTGATAACATTTTATACATCCTTAGATAAAAATTAATGCAATACTGTTTTAAATTGTGAAACGGTTTGTACTAAATAATATTTATAGAGTACAGTAAATACATGTATATTTATACATACCGTGCTTTTCTTCGTAGATTTATGATAAAAAATATTTATTAAATAAAAACACAAGATGTAATTCTTTCTACAATTCTTTTCTGCATTTGTCAGCAAAAAGTAAATTAAAATATTTAAAAATTTATGAAATCTCTATTTATGCAATTGTTATAATAACGCATATTACGAAATATTAATTATCAAATTTTTATTTTCTTTATATTTCTTAATGTCATTATAATTTTAATGTAAAGTAACTTATGAACTTTATAGCAGTTTATATAGTAATATTTAAATTAATCACAATCATTTTCTGTGTGCGAGCGCATATATAGCAAGAATATTGATAATATTACATCCACTCATACCAGTCGTTACTCGCTTTCTTTGCAAAAGTCGCAAATGTGCTAGGAAGAATCCGGATATTCAAATTAATCGATCGACAGAAACTGAAGCAAGGCGGATTGTCATGAGCATGGCTTAGAGTCGTGAAACATATAGCGAGCGCAAGATAGCGAGAGCAATGTTTCTTGCATCAGAGGAACGTATTGGAGGAGGGGTTTTAATTTAAGGCCGTACATCCAGCGAAGTACCTCGCCGGCTGAGCTCTTTTTATCCGGAATAAATTAACCCGTCAAATAAATAACCTTATCCTGCCGGGCGCTGCCGACTGGCTAGTCCTGCTGCCTAATTGGTATTATCCTTCCGCGTTACATTGTCTCGTGCTATTAACGGGGATACTTTTATCTGCTCGACCGACCACTCTCTGTCTTATACGAACTTGGGGAGATTCGTTACTAGCCAACCGCGTTGCGGCTAGTTTGTTATATAAGATGATTAAAACTGTTGCTGCTTTAAGTCATACATATGTTCCCCAAGAAAAGCTGATGGTTCTTTAAATTTCTTCGTTTCTTTTATTTTATATTTAAGCTTTTATTTAAGGTTTTTTTATCAACTTGATGTAAATACAAATAGAAATTTGTTAGTATCTGTTATGTACTATTCATACATATATATGAATATATATATATATATATA
>NW_017305180.1:3217192-3219599 GCF_001594115.1 Trachymyrmex septentrionalis
TTTGTTTCTTTATAGAATAATGTTTGTTTTCTTACATTATAATTATAATGTGAAATATCTAGAGACAATGTCAAATTTTTCTGTATTTTTAGGTACCTGTATTATTTCTTGAGTTACCAATGTGTGTGAGGACAGTCCCTATTAATTTTAATTTCCACACATCTCTCAGAGGAACTAAATTCAAAATACTGCTAGCAGGCAAGTTTTCCCAGAGGTACTTCGTTAGAGATAAGGAGATTCGTTGCAAACAAGTTTTCGCCATTCACTGCAATGAATTTTTCTTAAATTTGTATGACCGTCATAGAGAAGAATAATATTTGCGAAAGAGAAATTTTCTGTTAATTAAGAGTATAATTCAGATAATACCGGGATATATTATACACAATAATTAAGTATAAATATGAAGAAGTTACTATCACTATCTATTTAGACAGTAATTATTTAGTTAAAATGTAAAATGGAAGATCGTAAAATGTAAAATGAAAGCAGCTATTAAATCTTTAGTGCCATACATTATATTTTTTAATATTTAACTTTATTATCTAATTTTTTTATTATGTAAAATTAAATTTTTATTCTTTCAACAAATAAATATCCTTCTGATACTAAAAATTATTATAAAATTATTATAAAAATTATTATAAAAATTATTGTAACGTTTTAAATATTAATATTTTGGCTCTTTTATCACATGCAAAATCAGCGAAGTAAGCAGTTTAGTTAATATATAGCAATCTGTGCAAATATTTCTGCTTTAGTGCTACATTTTAAGCAATATAATGTCGTAATAAAAATAGCAAGACGCACATTGTGCCAAAATGTTTTGTTGCGAATGTAAAACGTATCTGACAACGTGTGGCGTGCCAGTAATAACTAATAACAATTGCCGATTTTCTAGCCGCCATGCAATCGATAGAGATATCCATTAGAGCTATTCTACAGCAATAAATTTTCGGAAATGCGATAAAACGCATCGTTTCAACGGTTGGATTCCATTTGCTGCCAGCAATGGATTTAATTTCTTGTTCGTTCCTCCTCGACCGCGTAAGTACATCGGAAGAATATCAGAGACATTTGCGGCGTATCGTAATATTCAAACGCGAAATCTCACAGCTTTCTTGAGGGTTAAGGACAAGCGAACATCGTCGAATCGTCTTACCTTGCCAAACTCGCATAAAAGAGTCTTTATACCTCTTGTTCACGATACGATTGCTCTAAGTTAATTCGCAAGGAAGGATTAACGCGGTCGATTGCACATTACAGCTTCATTTAAGAAAATCGAATTGCAATATGTTAAGGGCACATAAGAGTCAAAGTAATTAAGCATGTTATTTAAGTTTTATAATATATAATATATTAAATGTATAAAAATTTAATAAAATTCACATTACATTACATGTTTCGGCTTCTACATATTGGGAACTTTAATCTAAAGTAATGTTGACTGCACATTTGTAATGAATATCTGAAGATGGCTCAATGAAGAAGCCGAAACATGTAATGTAATGCGTATTTTATCAAATTTTTATACATTTAATATATTATATTATAGAATTTATATACATTCTTAATTACGTTGAGTCTTATGTAACCTTCACATCTCTATATTGTTTTTTTTTAAATCTAAGAGTCCTATATTTTTTGTTATTTAATTTTGGAATATGTTATTAATGGAGGAACAAAATCGTCATTCGCACGATTGTTAAATTAAATAATTAAATACACATATCGTGTACACAATGCAGTTCATTAAATTATACTTGAAAATCCGATTTTAATTAAAAATTATGTTCTACAAAACAAAAATAAAAATTTATAAAATTAACATTTTTTTATAGGTTTATTAAATTCTCATTAATAAACATTATTATATGGTTTATTTGACTTGAAATATGACTTTTTCTTTATAATTAAAAATTTATCATTTCTAATTTTTTACAATTATGAATAACAATATCACAATATAACTTTATTAAATTTTTAAAAAACATTGCAAAAAATGTATTACTCTTTTATACTTATTATGATTCAATAGAATTTATTTATTATATTATTATTATTTTTATATCAAGTATACACATTATATTGTAAACATGCTATATAATAATTAAATAATTCATGCTTTGTAAAAGATACATGTCAATCCAATGCTAATTAATAAAAATATAAAGATATGGATATGTAAAACTGTCATATAAATATAAAACTTGAAAACAAAGAAAAGACAAAACAAAATTAAACTTCTTTATACTTTTTATATATTCTTTCTGTTTCTCATTTTAAATAATAATCCATATTTAATTAGATTAAATAAATTTATATATTAAGATAATTACATTATCATTTTTTGTAAAGTGCATAAAGAATTAAATAAAATGTTACATTACCAGTAAAAAAAAAATACTGA
>NW_017305180.1:3219699-3230143 GCF_001594115.1 Trachymyrmex septentrionalis
AACAAAAGAGATGAAAATTAAATAAAAAATATGTTTTTATTTACACGTAGCACTCAGTTAATTATATTAATAATTATAATTTGTGTAATTAAATAAGTTTTAAATGAATATGAATAGAAATGGATTTTTTCTCATATGCAATGCTAATAAAAAATGTCTGTGGCTAGTTAATTAAAAATTGTGGTAGAAAGAGGAAATCATTTGACATTACTTAAACATATAAAGGTGCACATACTTGCGGAAAAGTCGCTAACATGGGCATTAATTAACTCAAAACGTATTATATGAATCATGTATCTCTGGTATCTCGTTACGTATGCGCGATATAAATTTAATTTAATTACTATGTAATAATGTGCGATTAATATCGGCGTTCATGTAATAATCGAGATGTATTAAAACGCATTACTAATTGCCATTTAAATTGCACGCATAGCAATATTACCACTACGAAATTGAACCAGTATGCGCAATAGTGCAATCATGCTCAAAGTTGAGAAATAAAAACTAACCAAAACAGTACAGCTGCACTCGCACAAAACCGACAGAATCTCGCGACCTTCTCCCGCAAAAATGAGTTCTTTTTGTCAACCATTAGCTAGTTGAACAATGATAACTCTTGTGGTTATCGCTACGCAAAGCGGGAGCAAAAAAAAATGCGGGCATTCTGGTTTTGCAACAGCTCGCGTATACTGTATCTACAGAATGTCAAAGAAGAGAGTTCACTTTTAATAGATATAACATTTATGTGAGATAATAAAAACATATTATATAGCCGATATTTATAAGTCTTCTTCGAAGTAATAGATATCACGTATTTAATAGGTATAGCCATTAAGTATGCAATACGTTCTTCGTCAGTAAAAAAATCAATTTCAAATTAATATGATATATGAAAAAATTGTTTTTTATAGAAAATGTAAAAAAACATCAAATTTAATCATATAGAATATCATTTAGAATTTCAAAAGTATTATATTTCATACTTTAAATTGTATTATTATAATTATAGTTATATACTGCCAATTATTCTTACATTAGCAATGGCGCCTAGTTAAAATTATTTTTAAAAGACTTTAAAATTTTCTCTAAATTCTCATTGGTTTTAAATCGTTCTTTTCAGCGACGTGTAGATATATTTTTTCCAATATGTCGTACAAACTGCCGGAACGAGAACGCTTATAATAAGAGCGATCGTGGCGAAAGGTTTATTGCGCGTCGTAAATCGCGGCGACTGATTGTCGCGCGTTCTAACCGTTATTCTCACTGAAATTCACCGAAAGAGACGCTTTCAAGAGTAGAAATTTTGGGCTAACATGAAAGAACGCTCCGGGATTTTGCGAATGAATTGACTTCAGCTGTCTATTGTTTGTGCGTTGGTGAGTGTCGCAAGAATTATCGCATCGAACGTCGCTGATTCGCCGGAAGATCGCCGGTGTATAGCTGTGACATTGATTCAGTGCAAATGGAGCGCACCAATTTCACCACTTGAAATTAACAAGTAGAAAAAGCGTTAATAAACGTTTCCAGCGAGGATATATGTTTGCGCGGTTTCACCACTAAAAATATTGCGTTGACCGGAACGCGGCCACTGTTCTCGGGGCAGAAAAGAACTCACTTTAAATCCTATATTACTATTTAGAATATTTTTTTGTATTTGATTTTAACGTTGACTTTTATTGTGTATATTTTTATTACATTTGTTTACATAATTCCTTAATAATATTTTTATAAGTAATGTAAATATTATTAATAACATTCAATCAATGGCATTTAAACCAAAATGTTTGTTATACTACTGTAAGCTTATACCAGAACAATAATTTAATTGATAATACTTTCGAGGTTTCCACGGATACTTTGTATATAGAAGTTATATTTCGCGGATTATCTCCGTGTCTATATCCATTCTTGAAATGCCAACGTTTTATGAACGTTGCAGTTGATGAAGTGAACTGCAATGTTCACGTTGGCATTCCAAGAATATATATAGATACGGAGATAATCCGCGAAACACATATAGCTTTTAAATAGATTAATTGAAATATTATATATTTAATATAAATATATATACACATGTATAAACATTTTTATTAGTTGTTCGTTATTCTTATAATTTATACATATAATATATATGTACCTAAATATATATAAAATAATGATTATATAGATATACATCGTTGACACGCGAGTTATACGATATTCTACGTTCACGTGCGTTCACGTCCACCCGCATGAATGTAGTATACACGCAAGGTAATCCCTTCATCGGCGCAAAACGGAAACGCGTACCGGCAGTAATCCGGCAGACTGGCTGCATAATCGACCGTGGAATTGAATTCTCTCTCTGTCCTTGTCCTTTCGTCCTCTTCGCGTCCTCTTTGTCCTTCTCTGCGTCTCTCTCAGTCTCGTACCTTTACCCTTTGCACCCCTTCATCCGCTGTCATTGCACCCAACCACATACATATATACAAATACTCTTTCTCTCTTTCTCTTATGTATTTAGTTTCTCTCATACTCCGCTCTTTCACTCGCTCTTATTCCCTTTCTATCTCTCTCCTCCCTCTTCGTACGTCCCATTAAGTCAGCTGGATATGAATGCAACGAGATTGCTATTAATGCATCCGAGTATATGCATTCTGCAGACTGGTTGCATAAAATCTCGACCGTCTGCGCGATATTTCGCCGTTAAGAGAGTGATTTATTATTCCATTTGGTGACGACGTGTACTTGGTCGTCAAAGCGCGCCCGGCAGTTGCAGGCGAGGACGAAGACGGAAGCGGCTTTCTGAAAAGAGCGCTCTGATACCTCTGTACCTGCGACGTCGAAGTGGACGAGTTAATTGAATTGGATTTATTTTGATCTTCTTTGGAGACGCGCATGACGCGACGCCTAATACTGTGAAAAATATGGAGAATGTAAATAACAGGAGGTCCGACATATTTTCTAATTAGATTCAGATTCAGCAGAATTTAAATCAATTGAATTCATTACGATTGTTGTTATTACGTTATTGACTTTAATCTTCTTTCAATCTACCTTTAGATTCTTGTACCATTTTAATACCATTACTCATAAATAAAAATGCAAAACTTTAACAGTTAGAGGAAATGATGAATAAAAAGGAAAAAATTATATTATATCGATTGTGTGTAATTGTAATTGTAATTATTGTATACTAAATATTTGTTTTTAAATATTTGTTCTTCAACCTATGCATAAAGCAATCTTTTATTGTGATTTATTATTTTTATCTTGATTTGTGAAATTTATAGAATAAATATTATACAAAGTTAAAAATGCATTAATATGTCTATTTCTCTTGAAGCACACACGTAGTCGACTGGAGATGTAAAGATTTAGAGACGAAGGATGAACAAATTTGTCGGATGAGTTTTCTAGCAAAAAACATCATTTCCTCTTAACATCATTTTTCTCTTATGTAGACACTTGATAAAGTTGCAGCAAATTTTTTCCTACGTATGTTATAACGCGGTATTTCCTAACAACACAGAAAGAAAAAGAGCAAGGAAAAAAGAGAAGTCGATAAAATTACGGACCGATCAGAAAACATCTGAACAGATCCACGTAGAGAGGATTCCAAAAATAGAAAAACAAGAGTGCTCATTCTTCAGATAAGAGGCGAAATGATGTCAAGTGTCTGACCTTACGGGAGTATTTGAGAGCGATAGGAAGCAGATTTCTTCCCTCCTCCCCCCCCCCTCTCCCTGTTCCCAGTTACCCGCCACGGTTCTCCAGTTTGAGTCGCGAAAACGCGAGCACACCATAGTTGCACGCTGTATCCACGATCGACCCGCGGCTGCGAGCCGAACAATTGGGCGTTCCGCGGAGAGGAGGGTTAACGGATGTGACATCAGCAGGCGCAATTTCCCGTGCAAATAGCAGAAACCACTAAACCCGAAATTGTCCCGAATTGCGCGCGAGTCGTCTTACGTGGTTCATAACACCCCGTGGTTTAGCGTAATCTTGCTTGTACGTCGAACCTGCGCTTGCGATCATCGGATATCGATCGATCGCACGGTCTAACAGGAAAAGAGGATTTCCGCATTGCAATACTATGACGGAATAATGGTACGACACGAATGTACATCGTAATTTGATGTCGTAGAGTGGTAACGATACACTGGAACTCATTTCATTACAATGATAAGAGTATGTACTGAA
This sequence comes from Trachymyrmex septentrionalis, assembly GCF_001594115.1. Taxonomy (NCBI): domain Eukaryota; kingdom Metazoa; phylum Arthropoda; class Insecta; order Hymenoptera; family Formicidae; genus Trachymyrmex; species Trachymyrmex septentrionalis. The sequence goes on from NW_017305180.1 coordinate 3,223,885, forward strand.
TTCAGCAGTTGTTTTGAAACATGGACTTTGTAAAAATATTGAAGTAAACAGATATTTATTCAATAATTTCAAAAATGAATATTACAAAAATTTTTATATGTTATAATATAATTTATAAATCCTAAATATTTTTATAATATTTTTTATACATAATTAAAAAATATTATGATAAATCAAATTCTTTTGTTGTGTAAAAATATAAATAGTAAACATTTTTATATTAAACATATAATTACGTTACTAATGTATTCTTCTGCAATTATTACGTGGTAAATCTAATCAAAAATTAAAGTATAGATATTTTGTTTCAATTATGCGCAATTAATGTGCTTATAATATAATATTATATTTATCGCTTTCGCCGTGAAAAGCACTGCAAATCGCATAGAAGAGATTCGAACGATATTGGATGCAAGCAGTTCCTCCCGTTTTCAGTGAAGAACACGAAGAGTAGGTTGGTACTATTCTCTGCTACGGTACACACTTGACAAGACGAGAACGACGACGAGGACGACGACAACGACGATGACAAGGGCGCCAAGCACTGAGAATCGTAGATTACGCGCAATAGTCGCTGACGCAGTCACAGCCTTTTGTGGTAGGATTAATGTCGACTGTATATCTGAACACCAATTGCTATCGCCGACGTTAAAATCATCCTAGCTATAACGTAAAACTCGCGACTGATCAATGCTTCACTGATCACATTTTTAAAAATATTAAAAAGAATATACATGTGTTCAATACAATTAAATTGAAAAAATTTATTTGTTAGAATAAAAAATAGAAGAATTGTAAAATATACAAAATTGATTCAAATATTAAATTATACAAAAACTAATTTTTGTGATTTAACAGATATAACGAAAAAAATATATTACAATTTAAAAATTAGAATTTAAAATCTAAAATCTCTTTATTTTAAAAACTTAAAAAAATTTATTTAATTACAATTAAAAATTTGAATTATTTAGATTTAATTATCCTAAGAAATTTTTTAAAAGACGTTTTATAAAAATAATTTGCTTAACAAAGACTGATTATATATTTAATTATTTCATTGTTTTAATTGTTATAAATAGAGAAAAATATATGTATTAATTATTATTGACATTGATTAATATTGGTTAAAATATAATAACTTTTTATACAAAATCAGCAATTACAAATTACTGCATCTCTCTGCCACTTGTGATTATTTTGGAATTACAAAAAGTGCTAATATTAAAAGTCGCTCAGTTCGCAACAATAAAATCGCGAGTATAATGCGGGGAAAAAAAGGAAAAGCGTCATCATCTGGCGTGAATCCAACCGAGCGAGAAAATGCTGAATGTCTGCCGCGAAGTCTTCTTCCCGTTTATTAACCCACGAAGGATGCACCCTCGTGTTATGTCTGGTTATGTCAAGCCTTCCTATCCGTCTGATATTATACGAATTACATTATTCATGCTTTTCTTTATTCGGACGCTTTTTCGACGAGGACGATGCCGTTGACGACGACTGCAGAGAGAGAGAAAAGGAAAGGCAAAATAAGAAAGAGATGTTCCTGGAATATGAAGAGAAACCATGACGGCGCCTTCACCGATTTAACGAAGCAATTTAAGAGTCTCAGTTGTCCGTTCAATGCATTAAAAAGGTTGGCGGAAAAAGGAAGTATAGTAATAACGGAAACACCCTACCAAGAATGGATAGAGATAACTCAAGCTTAGAACCAAAAAAGTTTCTTTCAACTCTTGTGCGTATCTTTCCTCTTTCTACGATTTTACAAAAAGACCGTATGATTTTTTTGTACACATACGTTGAACATTTCAAAGCTTGCATAATTTATAAAGCATGACTTCGCACTCAAGAACAGATAACAGGATATAAACTTTCTGAATGAGCAAGTAAGCAAACACATTATTTTTTACTTGAGTTATTCTTTCTTGAAAACGTCTCTGTACAGTGCAAAGTTTTTTTTTTCAAGAAAATATTCTTTTATTATTCTTTTATTATAATTAATTATCTAAAAAGTATGCGATATATAAAATAATGTTGACAAGGAGCAAACTCAAGATGTCAAAATGTCAAAAATAACTTATTAATGTAACAAAATTTATTAATAATAATAATAAGTATTCTGTATGTTTTAAAAATCTTCTTCAGCATTGATAGTATTCATAAAGAGTATAAATAGTGAAAATACAACATGATAAAATAATACGATGAAACATCCATATAGTTAAGTAATAATAATAATTCTCATTAAACTTTTATTTGATTACGTTTCATTGTTTTAATTTATTATGTTTCCTTGTTGTATTTTCATTATATTATTATTACTGCTGAAAAAGACTATATAGCCGCAACATACAAAATTTTTATCATTACTATTGTATCAGTAAATTTTATTATATGATAAATTATTTTGACATTTTACATCTTCAATTTCTTTATTGTTGAACTTATCTTTACATATTACGTTGCATATTACGAATTACATTAACATACTTATTTCTAGAAAATATGTTTCCGAACCTGTTAAAGATTAATATTACGGACGAGAGCTATTATCACCGGTTTTATTCACGATTAACGCTTAAATTCTTTCACGGGCGAACGTCTTCAACTAAATGTTACAGATTCAAACGTAGCTGCTTATCGCGAATGGCAAAAGGAGACGAATCTTCCGCCCTTTCTTCCCTTGCTGCATCTCGCAGCCCGGGCCATTAAGTATGCCGCGTCGTACTCAGCTCAGATCATTGTTCTACTTGTAATAACTGAGAGTGCTCATCTCGCTCGGATGATCTCAAGGAAGAGACTCGTATCGTTGATATCCGCCATTCGCATATACAGCGAAAGCGAATGAACTGCTTTAGACTTGTAGTCTGTATGTAGCTATTATTGAAATGCACAGACGCTATTCACGCCGCATACATCGCCAACCTAGTAAGTTTTGAATCTGCTTTATTTGCTTCACTTTAGATATGAGTTGGCATATCGGAGAATTACATTTTTATTTTCTTCATAATGGTAAAACGGGAAAAAAAAATATTGTACAAACTGCAGAATTGATTTATTAGGAGATAAATAATTTTACATGAAGTCTTTTGCATGAAATATAAAACTTTTTATAAGACAACAAAAATAAATTAGGTAATTATAATGAAACTTTTCCAGTGTGTTACATATCGTAGTTATAATATAACAAATATAAAACGATCCTCTTTGTTTTAATTGCAAATTTCTTAAAATTATGTAAAGCAATTCGAAAATCGAATTTATATCTAACGTTCAAAAAACCACGGAAAATAACTAGTTCTGATATTTCTTTATCGAGCAGTGTTATATTTATTTAGCAGCATTATTATTATTATTATTATTTTTGCTATTGTTATTACAGTTCATTGATATTACATTCTTGTTTTAAGTACTAATTTGTTTGAAATAAATATTGATTTTTATTTCAAAAATTATTTAACTGTATATACAATATATATATAGTTATGTATCATTTTGTACCATCTTATAATCCTAAGTGATACATCTGATAATTCAGTAGATACGTTTGCAGCTGATCGAAGATATGCACACACTTTTATAAATAAATATAATTTATAAATAAATAGAATAAAATGCTTAAAAGCCAGAAGAGAATTACTTCGAACAATATTCAACTCGATAAAGCGTTTTATCTAACGGGACAAAAAATTATACTTCCTATACACATTATACATATAGATAGCGTATTCTTCCATAACTTAAAAGGGCGAATATATGATAGGGATCAAAACGTAGATAGAAATGAATAATGCTACCGGTGGATAATTGAAGCAATCTCATTGTTCCTCATAATTCGGGTCACCGAAATTACTGCAGCAGTTCGGCATACGTAGGGTTTTATTATGCAAAGTGCCGGCAGTTGTAGGGATAACGAGCGATAAGCTTAAGATGAGGGCGAGAATCGACCTAGCACCTTGCTACTATCGCGATATTGGACCCTCTTCTTCACATCTTAGCAGTGAAAGATTATGGAGCGAACGCAGGGCTGGGTTTAGACGGCTTGGTCGAGGATGTCCCACACGGGTTTTAAGGAGGCGTTAAAAGCTTCCATTTTCTCGCAAAGCCTTTGCGCGAAGTTTCTCAACTTAATTAAGTGTTGATCAATGCCATGAGTCTGCACGTAATTATCACTAATTACTATTGCGGGCTGACACGGAAAATTTAATGAAAGTTGGACTAGGAAAGATTAATGGATTAAAGTCACCGATCACGATTGTCTATAATCTAATTGGCGATTCTTCATTCGATAGCGGATCTGCGATAAAAGAAAGATAAAAAAGTAATAAGGATTACTAATAAAATATCGATCTGAGAAAAGTTCTAATACATAATCTAATTTTCTTATCTTAGTACTCTGTTTGCTGATAAAATAAAAAATAAGTATTAATAAATATAAATTATGTACTGTATATTTAATAAATTAAATACTATAATTTATTTAATCATAATAGTGTTGTCTTAATTTATTTTGGTTTATGCTCAAGAAAATAATATAAGAGAATATATTAGAACTACTTTCTTCCAAAAGAGGTAAATATGTAACATCTATTAATAAATATACATTAATCATATGGATATAAGTTATTTAAAACTATTTTTCATAAAATGAGATAAATCGATAAGATTGATTTTTTTTTCTATGTTCAACGAAAGAAAGTATGAAAGAAATCTTTACACAAGAGAATGATACTTCGTGTTAAATGACAGACCGACATTTTACTACTTTGACTATGAATTTCTTGACGACAGAGACCACCGTTTTTCCTTACAAGTCTTTTTTCCAACACCTTTTAAAGAATGATAGAAAATTGCGACTGGTTGTTTACTCTGAGGGCCAAGTAGCTTTCCTTTGCAACGGTACGCGACCACGGACCTAAGAACCCAAGCTCAAAGACGTGCAGCGACGACCAGTCACGACGTCGCAGTCTAAAGAGAAATTATTGAAATTCCAACGTTCGCGTCGGAGCACCAACAGAAAAAGATGTCTTCGATTTAAGGTAACCCCGTGAAACAGTCGCAGTACTTCTTCAGTAATACGAGGAGGCAAACATTGACAAACCCTTTTAAGTGAAACTCGTTTCCGCACCCGAATTCCGGAGTCTCATTTCATCCAGGAATTTTCCTATTTCAAATAACAGTTTCTATTTAATCGCGTCGCAAAAATATAGTAAGAAAAAAATTTCTTTTTTTTATTTATAATTACTGTTATATCAAAATACCAATCATTTGACATCTAGTTTTATATTAAACTGTTATTTAGCCATCCATTGTAATATTACATAATAAATATATATTTTTTTTAATAATCAATCAAATCAAAAATTTTTGCTGCATAAACTAAAATTTTATATTTATAAAAAGTATGCCTTCAGTAATGGCTTACTATTATTATTGATTATTAAATGACAGTTTAATTAGTTTTTAATTTGTTATGTTATGTTCAAAAAAGAGAGAGAAAGAGAAAGCACACATTTAATATTAAAAAGCACAATTTAAGAAGTGCAGAATTTTCAACGTAAATTTTGTACTCAACGCAAAAATTGTCGAGATCATTATGCATGCAAGATTTGTGCGAAATATAATTCCGGCCTCAAATATTATGTCAAAGGACAGCGTAGGATATTAGGAATAATGCTGGCATGCGTATACGTACTAGGAATGCATCGCCTGCAGCACGTTCGAGGAATTACCAGACGAATTATCCTTCGAGCATGCGTTCGACTCCCTTCAAAACGGAATAAACAGGAATAGCGTAATAACGAAACTTTATTAACGCAAATACGGCTGAAATTAAGCGAATATAAGCTTTCCCTTTTGCAAACACGCTTGCTGCGCTTGAATTCACATGCCGCAAATCCATGCGCTTCACGATAGGAAAAGACTTCCATAAACCACGTTTCAAATATAATTTCAGCAAACATGTAGCATATCAAACGTTTATAATGGGTGCCCCAAATTTAGTCAGGTTGAAAGCTAAATTAAAATTTGACTCGTTTCATCTGTACGAGCTTTCATAATGTATATTTATATAATCGATTTCTCTTTAACAAAAATTAAATGGTAAACTGACATATTTACTCAAATTATTTAACATTAACAATTTATATTAGTTTGACTTAAAAATTACTATTCAAGTTACAATATCTTATTTTATATATGTATATATATATATATATATTTATTTATTTGGAGTATTTTATAGCTCATAATATTTGCT
>NW_017305180.1:3230243-3246746 GCF_001594115.1 Trachymyrmex septentrionalis
CTTTTGTTCTGTATAACTTACTGTAGATATCCAAATTACGTTATAAAATTATTACATGATTTGTAGAGTCTCTTTCTTAAATTTCTCTAATACCAGTTCCGCATTGACACTTTATTTTATTCAGTTTCTGTTGCACACCTCTATTTCCAACTGTAACACTTCAGGATAAGCTGTGACAAATACTATCACTATTTCTCTTTGTCCAAAATATGACTTAAACTTTATTTAATTTTCCTTTTACAAGCGAGAGGCAATCATTGTATTCTGTAACATTTCACAAAATCTTTTGTCTCGTTTGTTTCATCTTTGCCACTTAATTTTCGCACAGTGTATCATTTCCCCAATCTAATTGTACAAAACCATTTTTACTTAGTTGAATAAGTATATACAAATATTCTGCACAATCTTTAGTTTTACATTATTTATTACATTATACATATTACATATAATGTTTTTAAATTTAAATTAAAAGGATTTTAGAAAAAGAATCAATCCCTACCTAAAAATTCTCGACCGTTCGCCTCTTGAAAGTAAATCCCGATTTAAGCGTAATAATCATACAAAATTAAAATCTTGATGTTTCTCACAGTTCTGAGATTTGTTAATTTTATTATTTTATATTAATTCTTACTTTTATGGTCGGCGCTGCTATATCAATTTTTCAACGTTTTCAAACGCAGTGGAGTTGAACCTAATCCAGATTGGATTAATGACGTCACATATGTTTTACTTTAGTTTCTAATTGGATACAACTACTTTTGGGTTAACCAATCTGAGTTAGGTTCAAACTCACTGCACTCGAAAACGCTATTAGTGTTAATTTAACACATAGTTCCTACTTACTACCATCTGTGTATGAACATTTGCGTTGATTTTATATAGTAACGAAGAGTGAGGGAATTGCAAACACTAAAGATAAACCCGATACTATTGAAATATATTAGAATAGTGACCTATTATTTCTCGCATCCAATTCGATATACGCTTAATGCCATACTATAACACAACTATAGAAAGGAAACGCGCCGTTTAAAATATCACTACATGTTTTCAATAATTTCGATATAAGGGAAAATGGGATTATTGCGTATGTCTAAAAGAAAAATTAAATAAAGCCTACGATCATTTATCAATTATAAATATTTTTGATAAAAAAAAATCAACTTTAAATTATAATAATTAATACATATATTATTAATATAAATCAATAATTTATAATAGAAAACAAAACCAATTTGGCATTGTTGTACCTGACAGCAGATAATTTCAAACGGCCAAAAGTTTTACTTTTGTTTAGAATTATAATTTGTATTGATAATATATGAGTGTTAATTACTGTCATTGTTTAAAACTATAAATAATTAGAGTTTCTTTTAAATAAATACTTTTAATTAATAATTTATTGATAATCAAATAATTATTAATTTTATTTAACTTTTCGCTTAGCTGTTCATAGTTTCTCACTCTTTCCTATATTTTATACGTAAAGCCTAAGAAAGGTCTATTAATTTTGCTAAAAACTTGTATTAAAAAACAAATTATTTTATTGGAATATGTATTATAATGTAAAAATTTACTTAAAACATTATATAAAAAATAATAGTGTAATAGTATACCATGATAACCATACGTGATAATGAAAATCTGCAATATACTACAGTCAAAAGATAAATATAACCTACTAACTTAAGAAAAGTTTACAATGTACCTACTTCCATCTTTCGATATATATTTACTAAAACATTTGAAACATCAGAAAACAATAAAAAACATTTAAACCGATGAATAACATAACCAAGTAGAAAAATATTTTATTTAATCTACGCTAGATCTTCGTACTTAATAATATTACAATGTAAATTTATATACATATCCAGAGTGCTGTAAGCTACGGGGGAACTTTTTTTCGAAAAATATTTTAAAATAAATTATTCGTATTCCAAAAGCCAAATTTTCCTTGCCTTCTGTCTACAGTCTACACTGTCATGTTTGCATTTCGACTTAGCTAGCCTGTTGCAAGCGAGTCGTTATAATTGACGTCCGTTGGCCCACGGTAATTGGCTGCTCGCAATATTGCTACGCAGATAGTGACTGAAAGGGAACGCGCGGCTATATACACGTTGGCAGCTGCGTCTGGGGGATTATTCTCTGTACGCTAATGCGAACGTATGAGTCTCGGTTTACTATTCAATCAGAAACTGCTCGCAAAGCCTATCTCGGACTTTATGCTTCAAGCGCCTCTGATCATTAGAGCATATTCTGTGAAAATGTAAAGCGCTTACAGACGAATATCATGAAAATTTATCGGTACATTCCGTTGTAATTGATTCCACTTCTCTTAATATTCTCATAATAATTTTCCAATCAATGTAAACACATTTTCTTAATGATTATATATTAATATATTATTATAATATTTTAATGTTATAATTACATATCATCAATATTTTATATTAACGTATATAGAAAAACAAAATACTATAATATAAAAAAACTTGTATGTATCCAAGAAAAATAAAATTGATCGCTTCCGTGACTCTCTTTCCCACAAACTCTGATTTCAGAGTGCTCATTTCTCTCGCGTCATACCTCGTTTACATCGTCGATGCTCCCCTTAAGAAAGATCGATCCTTCAGAATAAAATTTCGTTATGAGCGCTCCTTCTGCGAATCTCGATTTGTCTTTATTAAGATGTCGGACGCGTTGTAATGGCAACGCTAGAGAATGGCGGGCACACATTTCTAAATTAATATTTAAGGGAGGAAAAAAATGTTTCTGTTATTTTCTTTTTATTTTAAAACGCAGACCCGCTTATGTAACGCGAAACCTTCCAACAATGTTTAATTAAGAATATGCGAAAAGATCTGCTTATGAGGCTCGAGCAGATATTTGCATGATATAAAATGTATTTTTATATTAATTAAAAGAAAATTTTTTTACACTAAAATAATTAAAAAGTCTACATATAATTTTCGCATTTTTTAATTTCAATTTTTTTGAGCTTATTATTGTAATTTTTATACAAATATACGTATTTTTATTGTCTATAAATATAACTAATTCATGCAAACAGATTTACTCATTTTAAGCATGATTATACCTTTGCATTTGTATATTAAAGTTTGAATTTTTTGTTTTGATCCCTAAAATGCAACATAAAAAATATTAAACTTATCCAATATTTATTATTTCCTAAAATATTTTTAGAAGATTGCAATTCGCAAATACATCTACATGCATCGTAAAATTGGAACTGTAAAAAAAGAGTTTGTTTCTTTATACTCATCTTTCTCACGTCGACAACATGTCTGGGCAAAGTAATCCAATAGGAATTCGTTTTTTGTGTGTCAAAATCTTTATTGAATTTTTCCACACATACCGTCAAGAACATCTTGAATGGAAGTACGCAAATATACTTCAGTTGGTTTGACCAAAGTAGAATATGTGAAATCTCTCAAAGATGACGTTACCACGTCAAATTCATCATAATCTAAGTAACAAAAATTTATTTGACATTCTCAGTTATGCACCAAAAAATGAAAATAAAATTCTAAACATACGAGATAGTGAGTATACCATATCTAAAAATAGAACATGACTTATAAGAGAAATTTACATGAAAAATCTGGCTGCTTAACCTATCATCTGACACGGCCATGAATCTTTCGACAGCAGCTTCTTTATCCAACATAGACGGAATTCTTTCAGGCAAAAGATTTCTATAGTCATCCATCATGTTTGCGTTTATTTTAAATGTATTTAATGCATTTTACGATTTTTAAGATATTTCCATTTTACTATGTTTACGTATTTACACATTTTTATGTATGCAATAAATGGAAATAGTTTAAAATAAAAATTAGATTCACTCTAAAGTTTTCTTATGTTGCATCTTTGAAACTTGATCAATGTTTAACGTTAACGCTGTATGTTAATTAAAATTTTTTGTACAAATATTAAAGCAATTTCTTTTAAAGTATTTTTACAAATATTAATTATTAAAAGTTTAATAAAATTAATCAATTTACTCAAAATTAAAGTCGCTACTAAATTAGGGCTGTAAAAAAATAAGTAAATTTTAAGTTCATAAAATTAATAAAATTTATTTAAAAAATGAACATGTTAGAAATAATATATGCATAATTTTTAATTGCTTTACTAATTAATTTTACATTGATGCTGTATAATAACATGATTATGGCAAGTATGGTTTGAAACAAATTATTACTAACATACTAGTTATATAAACATACACTCCAACGATATTACTTATTTTAAAATACGTCGGCGTACATAGAGAGCTTACGGGATGGTTCCCTCATTTAGGGTGGCCTCCGCGTAGAAGGGATTATAAAGGATTATTTTCCAGCGTTAAATGAATTCACCGGCGGTGAGTGCCACGGTAAAATCTGCTAATGGATGCTGCAAACCGCCATGCATGCGATAAATGTAAAATGTATTATCTGTCAATCAAGAAAGAATTGCAAATGTTATCACCGTCTGACGCGAGCGTCCAACGACAAATTAATTAAGTTTCAACATATGCTTTATCAAATTGCGCTCACATTTTTGAATAAAAAAGGCAATTGTAAAAGTGATTTTTGTCAAGCGAAACATTTTCATATAGTTTCCAATGTTTAATTTTTACTTTCTTGAAAACTTTATAATATAATATTAATTCAATATAATCTATATTATATAAATATTTAAAAAATGTCTGATTTTTCAGAAAATAATTTAAATTCATTTTCTTGAATTTTTTAATGTAACATTTCTATGATTACAGAATAACTCGTAACATCAAATTCAAAAGTTGAAAAAAGACGAGATACGTACGCAAATATTTATACAATTTCAAAATCCACGTGCATGTAATAAAGTATTCGTTTGTCTATTCAGTATTTTTCTTTCAAATACCGACACGGAACATACTCGCGCCCTCTCGTTCAGCCGCTCATCCCAGCTCATTCGACTGCCGCATTTTCAGATTTTCCATCTGCCGTCACGGGCATTACGCTGTACCCGCGAAAAATACCTCGCCACAAGTCGCAACGGTTTATACGGGATTAGTGTGGACGGTACCGAGTTCCTCCTGTTCCGCGAAATAATTCGGAAAAAGTCCCGCTGACGAGCCCGCACGGGATTTATTCCGGCGGCACCACAAGAGGGAATGCGTTATCAGCATAGGATATGGTATCCAGAAGAGAAGGACGCAGTGGAAAGAAAAAAGTTGACCCGATGCAGTCGGACACACGGCGTAAAATACTAACGAGCATGGTCTCATTCACGTGAGTACATTAAAGGCGAATACATGACGTATTCTTGAATCAAGATGCATCAGCAATTCAGGATACAGGATTAACATTGAATTAGCGACTCGTTATTCTTTCCTAAATTTCTAGAATATTTAGAATGTTATAAAGTGTTATTATACTGGCAGCAAAAGAAAACTTGTAAACCAAGGCTAGTGTTAAACATAACACTATATTTTAATAATTAATTATTTTATAACCTAATACTCACATTGTAGAAGATTTGATATAATAATAAATAATAAATTTTTGACTTTTAACTAAATGATTAGAAGAATCTTTAATATTTCGAGAAGAATTCTAGCAATTTAGTATAAAAAGATAGGGAAAGTCGAAGACTCTAAGTATCAATTTCTCATATTTTTATTTTACAAAAAATTATTAATGACTTCTTTTATTTTATCAGAAACTTGTATAAGTTCTAATACATTTTAAAAGAGCTCTTACGGAGTTATCCAGAATATGTCAATTTTTTACAAAATTTCTAACTTATATTACATGAACTCTGAAAAATATGTCCGCCCCTATCGCTACTATTATTTCTGCCGTCATTGTCGTTAAAAAGTTTTAATTCGTGAAAACTTAAAAAATTTTTACACGGACTGAAAAATAGCTAAAACTTTCCCATTTTTATCATTTCAGATACTAATTGCTGCTCTTCTTGAATCGTATCAGAAACTCTTCAGAAAAGAATGAAAAAAACAATTAATTATACCGATATTCTTAAAATGAGATATTACTTTACAGATATCATTGTCTTAAATATTTAAAACTGAACAGATTTATATAAAATATTTATATATAATATATTTAAAAAAAATATTGCACTAAATAAAATTAGCCAGCGTTTATAAATTAAAACAACAAATTTTACTAGTAGATTTATAAAATATATTAAATAACCATTTATCGTTAATAAAAATAAAAATTTGCTATTTTTTTCAATGGTGAACGTTGATTAAGAGATACCTTATCGTTATTTATTAAAGACGCTCTATACTTTTATTTGAAGAGAAGATAATGTGTCTTTTCTCCTGTGCAATTTAAAAAGTTCAAATAAAAACGCGTTCATGTGCAACGCATTCACTTTGGCCGATTCATCCGGGATGATCGTCAAGAGCGAGCAGTGTAAATTCGCCTTAAGGCACCGCAGGAATAATTAACGGCTTTTCGGCCGGCAAAGGGAATCGGCAAGCACGGGACTACGAGTTCCGAGTTCTTGTGCAAGAAACACCGTGCGTCGACCCGTCGACGAACAATCGAATTATCAGGCGGTTGCGAGCGCAACGAGGGCCATTTTTCTGCTTCGTTTTTCCCGAGGCCCGAGGGCACGCAAAAGTTTCAGTACACGCATACACCCTTCCCCGCCCATGGTCGATCCGACCGAACCGCGCGCGGCAATGCGGATCACGGCTGCACCGAAAAAGCGGAAAACACGGCTTCATTAATCTAACAAGACTGATACGCGGAACATATCTCGCCGCGGCATAATGGCCGCCAGGACTGGTTTATATAGCGTATGCAACGGTAATATTCCTCAAAATTTCAAGTGTAATTATACAAAATAATTAAAGTGTAATTCAGGACTCAGAAAATTTATATTTAAACAATATAAAAATAGGCATGCAGCACGAACCAGATATGCATATTATTCTTTCAGGAAATTGAGTTTATAAAGTAAATTAAAAAGAAATTTAATTTAGATATTTAAGAATATTAATTCTAATATAAACCTTACAGAAGGTGAATCATAATTAATACGCATTATTGAATTATTAAAAATTATTTTGATAACGTTATTTGACAATTCTAGCGCGTATAGCATTGTTATTATTTACGTAAATCAAATTAACTATTATTTGCAAATAAACAATGTTAAAATATTCATACAAAAAGTATAAATGTATAACTTATATTTTTATTTGACATAGCATATCTGAATAAAATCATGTTATTTTAAACTCTTGTTTGTGATGTTAGTACAAAATTTATTATTAATTATGTTAGACACAGGTAATTCGTATAAATAGAAGGATGAAAATATTCTCTTATACCTTAACATTTTCATCGAATTATACAAAAAGCCACAATAGATGAGCATCCGACCTTTGCAGTTTTGCATCAGATTGCGCAGCGTATAAAGCCAGGCCCTAATGAGCACCTTGCTTCGAGAACTCGGAAATCTCTCAGTCGGTCCGCAAATGTAATTCTATGTGTGTAGAATGATAATGGCCGGGAAACTTTCAGCCGCGCTAATGCGATAATGAATTAAATTACGAGGATGGGTTGAGGTAACGTGTCTACTACGGTAGGTAATTACTTGCTTGCTTTTTTCCCATATTGTATTTCGCGATGTATCAACGGATTTTGTGCGATATATATGATGTATGAAAATCCCTTGCTCCCTCTCCAGCCGCGTGTCCAACATCAACATATTTGCATTCGAACAGTGCAACGCGCAACGCGTCAATGCGCTCTGTTAAATGTAAGCCGATGCTTATGATCGGCCTTCAATTACATTATTCTCGTATAATTAGCATCCCTTGTGACGGGAGAACGTCAATATTACGGGTCGGTACCTTCGTCAATATTAAACAAGTTGCCGGCCATTGATGTTGCGAATTAATTAAAAGTACGCGAAAAGAGTCTTCCGTTTTTAATTAAAACTTTCTACATTGTCGGCTGTAATATCATGCGTACGCGAGTATGCAGTTCTGATATCACATTATTTCAAGTATTAATGCTATAAAATTATATCTTTTGTCTTCATATTATTTTTAAAGTAAGTGTTATTTGTAAGAGATTAATGTACTTTTAAGTCTTCCTAGTTTAATTCTCTAGTGTTGATACGTATTTAATGGAGAAATCTGAATTATTAATAAATTCTCTTTTTTTTTACTAATTAAAATGACATATTATTGAAGAAAGTACAATAAACGGAGATAGATTAATATAATTGATTGCTTATTATATAAATCAAATCTTATTTTTAGCAATAAATTAAATTAGATGCAACATTGCTAGATGAGTAACGTCACAATAACTAAAAAAGTGCCAAATATTAAATCTTAAGACTAAATCTTGGTGCCCATAATGGTATTTTCTTTTCATTTTCTATTTATAATAAATTTGAAATACATTTTTTTTCTAAACTGTGCGCTAACACAATCGTGAAAAAACAGCCTTAAACTGAAATTGAAATAGTAATATCACAAATTAAATACATCGTCAATATACTAATAATAGTGCTAGTAAGTATTTTAAAACACTGCAAGGAATTTAAAAAGTGAAAAATGTATTTAAAAATTTATAGAGAAATAATATCTTTGAATGTATTTAGCGCTTCTTTACTTAAACTCACTATTTACTATTTTCTTATTAGAAGTAAAAATATCATCATTAGAAACCTATCGCATAATTCTAAGAGATCTTTTAAATAGAAGAATAGCCACAAGAGTTGAAGAAAATAAACTCTAAGCTCATTTCAATTCTCGTTTAGTTCGAAATTCATTTTTATGGCAAAACAATAGATTTCGAATAGTACTATTTCTGATATATTACGACGAATCCTTCTATTCCATATCGAATCCGAAAGGGTTTACCTCTCTTCGTAGTATATCGGAAGGGTTTACCCTCGGTTCGTGGCGCACCAAAATTGACTCGTTCCAAGGGATTAAACGTGCACCCCGTTATGCCCAGAAACCATACGTATTCCATCCAGGGAAATTCGTGGCTTCTCTCGTCGTCGAACGGATTCGTTGGTCCCGAAGTAAGCGACCAACAGCCAGTATATGCATATACGTAAAATATCTATACAGTTATATATAACAGCGTCTGCGATCAATCGCATTACTTTTTGTAGATGCAGATTCTACGAAAATAACGTAGACTGTCAATAATTTCTGAATATTTCCTTTCTTTTTTAATAGCTCTATATTTATAAACTATACTTACTGTACAATTTTTTAAAAGTTGAACTGATGAAAAAATTTGTTAAAAGTAAATTTATATTTACAGATATATTGTATAAGATGTTCAATGTAGTAATCTATCAACGTTTCAATTTGCCGATAGATCTGTAACATCGCTTATGTAACGTGTTACTGGCTCAAGTCCATTCGCATTTGCTATCGCAAGTTGTTAACTACATGTAACATTAAGTATTTCGACGCTCGACCAACAGTCGTGTAACTGGTCGACCGTTTAGTATAACATGAGATCCCATTTCTCCTTTCCGTTTTGCTCATTTATCAACCATGAAAGAGCTTCGCGTGCGCAGTTTCAGTCGCGTGCCGCTCAGGGAATCGTGGTCTCGTACTAACGATAAAAGGCTTCATGAATGAAACGTTTATGCTAAATTATTTTTACAAAAGGTTTTTACAGTTTATAATTATTTTAATTATTACAACGCAAACCTCTTTTTTTATAACAATATACAATCTGAAATGACTTTAACCAGAGCTTTTCCATCTTCAACATCCAAGTTTCTTTTAAAGTATTAATGCATTTAAATATTTTGTTTAAAGTAACGCATGTAAAGACATTGTTAATTTTCGTTTATTAAAAATATTT
This sequence comes from Trachymyrmex septentrionalis, assembly GCF_001594115.1. Classification (NCBI taxonomy): domain Eukaryota; kingdom Metazoa; phylum Arthropoda; class Insecta; order Hymenoptera; family Formicidae; genus Trachymyrmex; species Trachymyrmex septentrionalis. The sequence goes on from NW_017305180.1 coordinate 3,240,128, forward strand.
TATTAGGAATTTTATTGTAACACACGCGTACTCCTATTTAGTCTGACTTAAATTATATTATGTATAAAATTACATGAGAAACTAATATTTTATTTTCAGTAATATCAGTAATATCCTCCAACGTAGCAACAATCTCTGTTTTATAGAAATTCTATAAATATATTATTGAACATAAGCGTGCTTATGTCTTTTAAAAAAGTAATCCTCTTTTATTATCTACATTTTACATTTAAATTGCTTCAATAAATGCATGAAGTAATATTTGATTATACATATATCAACATTGCTGAATACAAAATATTATACATTCAATCCTCACGTAAATTCCACTTAGAACCTATTTAATAATATCTTTCTCATTTCTATTATTATATATTTATTATAACAACACAGATCCTGAATGAATAAATTAATAAGCCAAACATGATTCAATATTATGTCTTCCGTGTTACATGCAAATATACGTTATGTTCTCGTCCATACATCATATTAATAATTCTATTATATTATTATTATTGCCATTATAATTCTTATCGCTATTGTCATTATTACAGTTATTATTACAGTACATTGATGTTACAGGTCATCCGATTGTACCATGAGTTACGCAAGCCATTAATAATCCATATTAATTCGACCGTACAAATGTTACAGCGCATTCTAAAATTTCATTAAAATTGGATTTAGAAATATTTATATGCAGACTAGACCACCCACACATCACATACGCGCGGAAATCTGACGATTTTCTAAATAAAATAATAATACGAAATGTATAACTTCTTGTTTTATAATAATACATTTAATAATAATAATATATAGATCCAAAAATTAAAGGTAAAAACCAATTGTAGTAAACTAAGCGTTCACTGAGTTTTGTTTGTCGCAATTATTATTCAAATATACTCAAATATATACTTAAAGACATTCTATTTTCTATTATTATATAATATAACAAAAAGTCAATATTTAAATTATAATTTGTACTGTTATTAGATTTCCGTAGCTCTTCCGATACATAATATACAACATAAATGTTTTAAATATTCTCCATTTACTTACATAAAACAAATCTCACATAAATGCTTGTAATAGTTAATATTAATGTAATTATTTGAAAAATTTTTTAAGTCACATTTTGACTTGCTGTGTAAAAATGCAAAAGAAAAACGAAATTTTAGAAATCATAAAAGTTTATAAGCTGCTTAGAAATAAAAAGCTAGAAAACAGCATGACAGAAAGGTGACTTCCGTTGGAAGTCGAATCGTCTATAACTAAAGCCAAGGTTTTTAATTTAGTGGCTTATTCTGTAATTCTTAACGATTCGAATGATATCGTTAAATTGTCGTTGCGCAATTTTTTTACTGTATACAAATCTGTGCAATGACAATGTAACGATATCGTTGCATCGTTGAAAGTTATATAATAGGCCCCTTATCTTGATGTCTTATATTGAATCTACCGTGACATTGTAAACGCTTAAGTAACTCCCCACGATCGCCCAATGATCCTCTTACAGTTTCGACTTCATTAGGCGCTGTAATCATGTGTGGTAGTAGATACTGATTAAATATATAGACAGTGCGTGATGCGCGCGCATTGTAATCCGCTTACGGGCGCAATTGTGCGTGTATTTTAATGTAAAACGCCATCATTGGTTGGTGAGTCATTAGCGATTGCAAAGTAATCGGTGTTTACAACATCTGCAATAGTAGCATTTCACTGTGAAAGAGCACATTGACTAATACGGATAGCGAATATACATATAAAATAATGAATTAAGAATATACAAAATATTCCATAAACGTAATTCCAAATTAATTGCACTGGTAGCTTAAATCCTCCTACATTATTTTTTACTTGTTTGATACGCTGCAAGCCGAATTCATGAAAAACATTTAAATAACCATCGTGTTTATAATTTCTATATTTTTGTATATAAAGCCAAAATATCTGTTCGGTGTTTTATATTTACGTACACCAAAATAAACTGACAGCTTAATATATATTAATTCGTCATTTCCAAATTGCAAGTCATTGGAAATTTTTCAATAAATTCTTTTATTTATCGCGTTTGCGATTAATTCCACATTTGACAAAACAATAATTATTTATAAATATAATTTTTCTGAGTGATGTGTGTCTGATTATAAAAAGATTACTGTGTTCTTTTCAGTTAATAATGAATTTTCTTATTAAAATATTATATAAGTCTGAAGATTAAATTTATGTAGAACATTTTACAAAATTCATTATACAATAACAAAAATATACTTTGCTAACAATTTTTTTATATAATTTCACAATCTACCGCTGTTGTATTTTATCGACATTTTTCAGGTGCATTATGTGTTTATCTGTTAAAAGAAACTGTTTAAAAGAAACTTCTTTACTATATATTACATTACGTGCTATAAACTTACATTTAGTAATCTTGCACTCACCGTTTTAAATCTGTACATCTTAGTTTATAAGAGAAACGTATAAGTTGAGATATGGCTAAACTAAGCGTAATATTTCAATGTAGAACATCGCAGCATAAAAATGCGTATATGCTCTTAATGTATATATGTATATATAAAAAACGGAAAGATTATTATCTTCAAAAAATATCAGAATAATCTTTATAAAAATATCAAACATGTATTTTATTTTAATTGATAAAATTTTACAACTATCTTGTATATTTATAATTCACATTATTACAAGTTTAACAATATCTTATAAAGTAAACATAGAAATTTTTAATCAATATTACATTATTGCACAGTTAGAAGAAGATAAAAACAGTATGAAAAGAATACTCAGCTTTATTATATACGTCAACTGCTTTGAAGTATTACAATAAGTTGTGAATGTCTTCAACAAAACCTAGAAAATAATGTGAATAACGAAGAAAGAAGAAAGAGATAAAAATTTCTCACAGATGGGAAATACGAAGGTGTCATCTCTGGCGATTGCACCGTAGCGACACTCAAGCATTTCCTTCGAGACGAGAAGATGTCTCGAGAGTCTTACCAAACTCCGACAAATATTTGTAGAGCTTTTGTGCACACGTGCACTACGCTTATTATTGTTGCCAACGCTGCAATGAGATCTACCACATCCCTTAAATTTTGATATTAGTTTAACTCTTTCGTTTCGTGTTATCTCTATATGACATCTTTGCAAAAAGCTTTCGTGTCATTTTTTTGTGGTGGATTCTTAATTTTAAAAAAATAATGCATTTAATAATTTTTGAATATCCATAAAAAATATTACCATACAATAAGGTTATTTCCAAAGTCGTTCTATAAATTATTTTCTTTTTAATTACGAGTAATTATTTTTATCAAAAACATATGTTTTGCAATATTTCTAAGTAATTTATAATAAAAAGATATTCTTTTAAATATATATATATGAGAAGATTTCTATAAACAGTTTCTCAAAAAAGTTTAAAATAAAATTGTACTGTTCTTTAATTTATTAAAATAAAAACTGTTATCTGTAAGTTTTTATTCATTAATTATTGTAACAAGAAGCGGGATGTGATAAAATCTAAATTTTAATTTGTTCTGGTTGAAACGAGCCAAAAGAAGTGCACTTGCTCTTGTCGAGAACATCTCGGCGAATATTTTAAACAATCTTCTCTGACTGCCTTTCTGTTCTCGAGTACGTCGTCAAACAGTCGACGAGTAATTGCGCAAGCATTACCATCACCCCATCGTCTAGTAATAGATAGTAAACCGTCGTTCAAAAAGTGCCCTTCGGTCTGCTTCGTATTCGTCTGCTCAAGGATCAAGTAATAGCCATTTGCATTTTATTCGTGTCTTTACTTTCCTGTTCTTCATTTTCTATTTTTATTCCCTTTTCTCATTCTACAAGTCGTCTATACTGTGCAATTATTATGTGAAAAATGTACAGCTCTTCCTCTTCTATAATATCTTTGATAAGATGTTGGAAATTATTTTTGCTTTATTAATGAAAAATGAGATGATCCGTACTTTACAAACAGCGATGTTAATAAACGTATATTTTCGAATATATTAAATGTGCATTTGATTCTCTGTTGACAATATTGAACTTTAAAGACACAGTCCTTAAAGACACAGTAAATTTAAATCTGAAAAAAATTAATAAAATACAATCCATCTTTTATGACAATAAAAACTCGTTAACTTTTACAAGTATGTAAGAATTTTTTTTAATTTTTATACAGTCTAAAATAATAAACAAATCTGCACTAAAGTTTAAAGATCGCGGACGAAGGATGACAATTTCAAATTGTAATTGCTGACAAAGAATTAGTATTTAAAAAGAACTTTGGAACACATAGTAAAAAATATGAAATTTATTTCAAAACTTTAATTATATTTTTTTAATATCTGTGACTAAGTTGAATACAAGTTGACAATATCATGAACGTAGACATGAAAAGTTGTTCAATTATCAATGGAATTCGTACTTTTGTCACGGAGAATACTTCGTTCCATTCTACATACGCGTGTATACGTACACAATCGCGAGCTCGAATATCGTGGATGTGAAGAACTCATCCGAATCCGTACCGGGGATTGTGAAGTTGTAAATTGGAATGAAATTGCAGTCGCTAATGCGCCGATTTAAATGTAAACGCGCGGAAATGGAGACGTTATAGCCATTCGCAACATCGAATCGAATAGCGATGCCGCCTTTTTATGACCGATTCCCGTAGTTGAGAAGAATACCTCACGCTGACGTTGACGTATACTTTTGGGCAGTTACTACGATTTCCAGAGAGAATTTCAAGTGCAATTGAATTCTATGTTTGGCTGCGCATGTAAAGCGTATGCGCTACTTGAATCTATAAATGATGAATATTAATATTATTATATTATTATACATAAACAATAAATAAACATCAAAACTATTAAATATATATAATAAATAAAATAAACATTTAAAATTATCATTGTACAGTGCATTGTATAGTCTATATTTATTTCTGAATGATTAATCCAGGAATCGCGTTACCTGTGATGTTTTATATCTCATCAGTAGCGTGAAAATGTAAATTGCTATAAAATGGATATTTCACATATCTTCTTTCCTTTTTAACTGTTCTATTTTTTACTTTGTAAATATATTTTATTGCGGGTTTTTGATTCCATCAATAAATTCTAGCAATAAAAAAAACGTTCTAATTAATGTTTTTTTGTAAAATACTGTCATAATAAGTTACTCAATGTACTTATATGTAATATTGATTTAATTTTTAATTACTTTTCAAAAAATTGTGAATAAATCCATATCTATAATGTTCTCAAATACTAATAAATCGGAAAACAATCAATAATATCCAATATATTGGATATTAATATAATATAATAAAAATAATTTTAATTGGTATGTATAAACCCCATGATCGTTTATATAAAAAAGAAAATAAAATAACATAGCTATTATTGAGTTAAAATTGATAATTAGAATTAAATGAATAATATTTTAAGAAATATTCTATCATGAATAATCTTAAATGATCTGTATATATAAAACGTTTTACTCACATTAATATTTCATTATAGCATTGTTACTGTGTATAAAATCTATTTAATAAACATTTTTTTACAAATAAATATTTCTTTGAGTACTGAGCCTTTACGTTCTAAAATCGCATGTATAATATCATTGAAGTCGAATTGGAATTTTCTACTAGACGATACAATGCAAGGCTATTATGCAAATCAGTTGAAGCTTATTGTATTTCTCCCAGCATGCAATAAGCGGTATTATAATGGCTTTGCGATAAGCGTTCAATAAAGCAGGTCTGTTTGTACCGAATAACCGCAGCTGATAGGTAAATCGTATATGAGTCGATTGAATACAATTCGTATTAAACGTAACAAGACTTTTAAAATACATTTAATTTTCCGCGAAAAAGTTTTCTTTACTTCTTATCAATTTTCTTCTATTTTTCCATATTTTAAAAATAAAAAAATCTTCAATTTATTTAATTTTAAATAAAAAAATTCATTTCTTAGAAATAATAATTCACTTATTCATAGGAATATTATTATTGCAAACATGTGTGTGTGTGTATGCATATTTTATATATTAAATTGTTTCCTGATATATTAAAGATTAGTTCAAGCTTTGAATATAATTTAGTTACGTATCGTTGTAAAGTACGAATCTATAGAAACCAATTCTATAGAAATTCTGAGCAGCTTCGACGAACTGCTTTGATCGGGTTAGACCCGCTGCGTAACATCCCGAGTTCGCGATAATAACGGGAGTACGATTTAACTTGGTTAAAGTGCAATTACTCAGCGGTTAACCCGAACTACTCCTTCATCTCTGTTTACTGTGTACTCAAGAAATCAGTAGCTGAGTTTAGTCACCATGCTCAGAAATCGTGCGCGACGGTTTGTGCATGCATTAATTAATTGACTTCCCCGACTACGAGTGTTTCTACCGAAATTATAGGACCATAGTAACGACGAATACCGGCGCCGAGAAAGCATTTAATAGAAATATAATCTGAAAATATTCTAAATTTCTATAATTTAATTTATATTAATAATTTTTAATCGAAAAATATGCGAGTAACACAAATGAGTAAAAACCGCTTTATTCGATTAAAACTGAATGTTAATAA
>NW_017305180.1:3246846-3247927 GCF_001594115.1 Trachymyrmex septentrionalis
TTTCTTCTTCTCCAATAAAGTAATCATTTTATTAAATTGATTATTAATTTAATTTGTAATACTACTATATTTCGACTATTATTTAAAACACTTTATATGTAAAGTTATATATAATATTTAATAACTTAATATATTATATAAAGACAATGAACTCCGCGTAAAACAAATAGATAGATAGCCGCAACCAGTGACAATTGACGTAATAATTTTCGCGCATCGTTTAAGGGAGTATTATTAAGAAATGTACGTAATATAATTTATTATTAATATTATAGTCGGAAAGGATTATATTATCTATACTTTAAAAAATAGCGGTGTGAACCATGTGGTATCTATATAATTCTCACTATGTGTTAAATAAAATTACCTTAATATGATATGGATTTAACATCATGGGTTTTAAATCCACACCGATATTTTTTAGAATGTATATAAAAATTCATTTAATAAATTTATATAAAAAGTATTTAATAATTTGAAGTATTTAAAAAAAATCTTTCTTTCATATTATGCCTATGTGAGAGACAATCATGACGTAAAAATGCACGTCTGCTCTTTTAGAGGCTCGAATTCAAATCCAATAAAAATATCATTTTAGTCGATTATCATCTCTCGAATAACAATGATAAACCGAGATATCTTTACAATGAGAACTTCTTCTAACAGACTGTTCAGAATCAGCATTAAAACTATAGATCTCTGCAAATATATGCAGAAGAGATAACTAATCTCTGTGAAAAGAAACTATAAACTTACGATTAGAAGAAGAAGAAGAATATATAATTATTATTAATAATAATAATTATATATTCTTCGTTGACAATTTCTATGACAAATTTTTAATAATTAATATCACATAAACTATCGTTTTTTGACATGACTTATGTTATTGTGAATTAATAGAAGGGATGTACTATTACTGTAATTTATTAAAAATTATATGTTATTTAAAATGTCCTTTGGCACACGTCGAGCGGTTAAGAAAGCATTTTTGATCGCAAGTCAAGCGATTAGAGACCTGATTCTTGAAAAGTATCGAACAACTAGGAAAATCTATAATATATACAATATATACTATATT
>NW_017305180.1:3248027-3249803 GCF_001594115.1 Trachymyrmex septentrionalis
ACTATTATTGAAATTAATATATAATAGCATTATAAATCGGATATTAATAAAATCTTGCACATAAAAATTAAATTATTGATATGATTTCAATATTTTTAAACAACGTTTTGAATAATATTAGCTTCTTTGTTGTACAATAACAAAAGTAAAACCAGGTCAAACGTGCAAAGCACAAAGACAGTCATTTCAAAATCAGTATTGCGTCGTTGGCACTTCAATGTTCGCAAGTTGAAGCTTCAGAAAGTTGGTATATGTACTAGGTATATGTACGATGTGCCGGGTGTACGGAATGCGCTCATCTTTATTAATACGAGGGTGGACCAGCGAGAGAGTTTTAAGTTGGCCTACCCGGAGTAGCTCAGCCAATATTTACGTTTCATTTTGTTGAAGCTCCACGTCCACAGCCGTTCTCATTCGAGGTTTGATGAAAATGCGTAGCAACGTTACAACATCACGGATGGTCATTCCTCGTATGGTTCTGCCTTGTTTGATCAGCATCATTCTCTAAATTTGCACTTTGCGTTTATCAGATTAAATCTTACTTTATTTAATTGCTTACAATTTTGCGACATCGTCGCAATAGAATTATAATATTACTTTATATATTGTCTATATGTTATAATATGTATTTGTAACTTAATAACAAATATAAGCGATTGTGAAGAAATTTCATCCTTACTCTCTTCTGATAATGTTTCCATCCCTTGTGAGAGAGCAATTAGTAGACAACAGATTTAATAACATGACCCTTAAAATTTCTCTTGATTATCTCGTAAACTCCAATTTACCCTTTGGATATATTTATAAAATTTAAGGTGCATTTTGGCTATTTATAATTTCTATATTTATTAGAACATGATAATCATCTAATACAAAATGTTTAAAATTACTATATACATATAATAAAAACTTTTTTTTAAATTTTTTATTTCTTTCTTTATCTTTTATTATCTTATCTTTATACAATTTGGCAATTAAAATTAATTACATTTTGTCTTTTAAGTATACTCATCAACATTAAGATTGCTTGTCATCTAAAGATGACATAAAATTGTATTGAATATAAATTTTTTTATTAAATCTGTTTAATAATATTATTTGATAATATATTAATAATATGTATTATTAATGCAAATAACAGTAATATGTTAAAATATATTCTAGATATAATACAATTTTATATAAAATCTTATTTTCAGTCCGATCTATTGTGTGTCAGAACAGATGTTGCAATTAATATTCAAGAAATATGTTTCCCGTTGCTGTGCTCTTTAACAATGAATATTGCTCAACGTATCAGCACGCGCACCGTAGTCCGAGACGCGTCCAAGACGGAGTTTTCCAATTAGTGCGTTTATATTAAATTACCCGACGGGAGCGCAGATAATGGCTTGCCCCGTAATGAGATTGTCCCGTCGAATGCTCGCTGGTTATATCTCGCAGCAGATAAGGCCACAGTCCCTAACAACGAGACGGTTTGACGGGTTAGAGCCCGTAGAGAAGACGCTCGGTATTCGAACGATCTCGTTTCGGAATAACCGGGAGCGACAGCCGACGAAGTTATTGGAAATTTAAGAAAAGATATTCCTCAATCTACTCAATGTTGGATAAAATTCCTTTTTCTACTAATAGATGGGAACGATTTAATTACAATATACGCTAAGTATAATTTAAAATATGATAATCAAATAGAAAGTTCTATTCGCTTCGACTAGTTTGAAATCGATCAAAAGATTCTGACGTAATTATTGAAAACCTATATATATATATATATAT
>NW_017305180.1:3250149-3252030 GCF_001594115.1 Trachymyrmex septentrionalis
CTCTCTCTCTCTCTCTCTCTCTCTCTCTCTCTCTCTCTCTCTCTCTCTCTACAAATTATATATAACAAACTATTAATGTTACATCTGATTGTAATTACATCACACTTATTTCCTTAAAAATCTGATAAAATTTATTTAGTCCTATTGGAAGTTTTGTTTGATCTACATTTTTTATATAATATATTTTAAATATTTTTTTATATAATATATATTATAATATTTTAAAAAATAAGTCTATTTATATTTCCAAAATAATTGAGCATTCGCCAGAAAAACGTATAGCAGAATGATCACTCAAAAAGCAATATAATTGATGTATGAGAGAAGAGATCGTTACTCGTGCAAGATCAGAATTATAAAGTTATGTCGACCGAAGTGGTCAGCCAGTGAGGTCCGATAACCAAGAATCTCAACGGTCTGAATTCGTAATTCCGTAACACCATAACCGCCTGTATTTAGGAAGCGGCGTGAGCAGAACCGGGATAAATTATGAGCGGCGACCGCTGGAGGTACGATTTACGATGACCGAGTTGTTTGGCGAATGTGTAATGCGTTCGCCTGGTGATTCAATGCGCATCCACCGGTCCGTTTGTGCATTAACGTGTGCTGCTACCGGTGCCGATGATTTTCGTTCTCAACGTGGCACGGTCGTCAAATTGTAAATCTCCCTTCGACGTTCCAATTTGGTAGGCTTCCGTTTCATAAAACATCCAATGGAAAATGTGAATAACGCGCAAAAATGACAGTAATGTCCGAATTATTCTCTCAAATGCTGTCATTAGGTTCCGCGAGAGATTACTGAATCTGATTATCGACTATCAAAAATTAATTTGCACATGCATAATGCTTTACATAAAAAAAATATAATAGCTGATATTTTTTTACTGCACATCTTGCATTTCAATTTAAAGTGTAAATTTTTAAATTTTTATGCGATGTCCTTTAGAAAGATATTACGGAGATATTTAATTATGATGCAATATTGGTACCTTTTCCACAATAATAATTTTTGTAGTATTTTTTAACCATTATACATTTATTTTTTTAACCAAATACATTTTATTTAATAAATATAGTAACACTTGCAAAGATGCCACTGATAATTCACACGGCATGATGGACAATCACTTAAAATTACTGCAACACGTGTTAAACAAATATGTAATATTTAATCTGTATGATATATCAATGTCTTGTTAAAAACAATTTTGTTATATCATAGTATATTGATATAAATGAAAATAAATGTTAAATTATTAATATCATATAAAAATCTTATAAAAGGTCAGAGGTTAAATAAAGAAATAAATAGATATTATTACTTGGCAGTCGTACTATAAGAGGTGTTGAATTACTATTTCGCGTAACAGAAATAGAAAATAGTATGTAAGAGAAAATATTGCTACTGGTTACTACAGAAATAGACCTTTTATTATTGGTCATGCACCAATAAAGAAGCTCCAGATATTTCACGTTACTGCCTATGAAAACCTAATCCACGACGATAAAGCGCCGTCGCAATATGTTACTGTCGCAGAGTCCGAGCTTCGATACCTATATTACAGTTGTATTTCTCGCCTCATGACAGTGAACGAGTGATACAAATGGAAACGTTGGAAACTAATTTCTAGATCGTACAATTTCACGCAATTCCATAATTTTACTACATATATCTGTATTGACTTTCGAGTATTCTTACTATATATTGCTACGCAACATATAGATATAATTAACTTCTTGTATATATTTTATATGCATATTTTTAAATGATGTAATTATTTATTTTATTAATTTTATTAATACTTATTAAAAACAAATAATTATTGATATTTTCATTATATTATATTTATATTTATATAAATAAAAAGTTAAAAAATTTAT
>NW_017305180.1:3252267-3263732 GCF_001594115.1 Trachymyrmex septentrionalis
TATATAATATATTATAAATTAGAAGAATTTATTATTATAATAATGTTGCGTTTAGTGATAAAATAAATAATTATTAGTTTCAAAAAAATAATACATTAAAAATTAAAACTTAATTTTTTATTGTATAAAGATGTAAAAAATACAGATCAAAATTATATTATAAATGCGTATTGAAGATATTATAAATGTAGTATCTATTTTTTCCTATCTAGATATAGATAGGAATAGAATAATAGTAGTTACAACAAACAAAATAAATTTTAATTAGTGTAACATTTGTATATTTCCTTTAATTTGCGGCTTTTAATTTGCGATAATAATAGAAATTAAAGGTATCACTCCAAGTGATAACATCACACCGTACATTCAGCAACGATTCGTTCGAGGTAGACGTACAAACGGGGCGTGAAGCGAGTCTTCGTGATCATCGGCGGGAGTATTGTAAGTGGCAAAGACGCTAGTGCGGGAGGAACAAGCAAGGAAAGGCATTGTGGACTGCGATTTATTTCCCCCTTTGTCTCTAACCAGCTCCCGAGGGACTGTACCGAGCGATACCGGAGAATGAGAGGATTGTGCTGTGGCTCAAGGTAGTCGACTTCTTTGGATCTTACGTACTATGCGCATATATTGTATGTGCGATCAGATGTGGTGTATCAATGGGGTGGAGTTACTTTTTCGTTGAAAGTAAGATAATAGAGAATAGATATATCTAGACCAGAAATTCTCTCCTATATACATGATAGCTTGTGCACGTCACTTCTACCGATGAAAAAACCAATGAGATTAACCGAAGCTGAAAATGTCTTACCACAGACGGAGAACGGTGGATCGATCTTTTTGAGGTCGGAACTCGTGACGAAATCTATGTCGACGTTTCCCTTTCGGGTGCAATTGGATGCAAATGTATAAATATTTGAGATTACACTTGATTCATTTTATCTCTAAGACAGTAAGTAAAATATTCATGCTACATGAGATGCGGGAAAATATTTAATTGTAATCAAACGTTAATTTTTCTGACAATTAAATAATAACAATAATAAATTAATTTTACCGCTGTATGAATAAATTAAAATAATAATAAGTAAAAAAAATTTAATAGATGTTCTCAATCGAGACTAGATCGTGCTGCTTAATATGTAAATTTTAAATTTACGTATTATTTTCAGTTTATGATTGTGTTTTAAGTCCAAACGTAAGCATGCGCAATTTATATAACTGAAAGATATTTATAATTTACATATAAAAATATTTTTTAAAACCAAGATTTAACTCCGACTGTATTAATTCTTTTTTTATTTATTTGATAGATAACAACACTGCTAAAAAAGAACTTTTGCTAATTTAAAAATTTAGTTAGATAGAGATCTGAAAATAATTTTGTTGAATTATCAAAATAATTATATAAAACATTCAAGCTATTTACTGGAATATCAATATTTTTTGCAACATTGCTCATCATGCTTAAGCTTCTTACATAATTTATTAAATTATTTTCAGATTAGCTAAATTTTCAGATATTTCAGCAAAATTATTCTTTCCCTATATATTTATAATATTTTAATATATTTTATCATATATATTTTCGGAAACTATAAAAATAAATGTATTTTATTGATTTTAAAATATAATTATTTTAAGCAACTTCTTTTTTTATTAGATATATAAATTATATTATGCAGAGTCACGACTATGTTCATACGTTAATAATATCGCTCTGTTATTATAGCGTGGCAATTACAAAACTTACGCACCATCCTAATATATTGCGGGGTGCGACTTAAGAATTCGAAGCGTCGCGCGTCGCGTGCGCCGTATACCCAACACACACCGTTCGACGCAAAACTATCTACGCGGTCCACGGCGTAACTCCCCCGGCATGAGCCTCTCTTGCCAAAACTTTCTCAAGACTAGTAAACTACCCGAAGATAAACGAGCACGGCGTAAACTACAAGAGGAGACGGTACGGTATGCACGTACGATGAGACGCGGCGGGTGTTCAAAATTATTGTTAGACAGAAGAAGAAAGACAAGAAATAAGAAAAGATGTGCGAATAGAAAGAAACATAATAATTTGATAATAAGAATAAAAATAAGAAATTTGGAAGTAAAATTTAAACAGAAATATTATCAAATAATCGTAGAAATATTATAAAAACATACACGTAGAAAGAACAATTTAATTGAAATAAAAATTTACAAATTTTTAAGATTAATTTGTGATTGTGATATGTATAGAAACTATTAACTCTTTGAAAACAAAGATAAATTTAAACTGTAAAACATTTTAATTAAACAGTTCTTTTAGAGAAAACGTACATGCAAATTTCGCAAATTAGTATACATGAAATACATGAAAACTTCTGGAAATGCACAGTTAAAGAATGAATAAATAAAAGTGAATTGAAAAAGATAAAAAGGATATTCAGAGAATACCAGATTATACACAGCGTCAAACGTGACTTGTGAAACAATCTGGAAAAAGATCATCCGAGCAACAGATGAAAATTGCAAAATTGTCTTGCAATTCTAGAGAGATATATTCGCAACCATGTATCGTTTAATTGTATACAAGGGAGGTGATGGTATTGAGTAGCATAATGATATTTGGTGCACAAAAAGCACATGCATAACTGACTCGAAAAGGTAGATTTGAGCTAATAAAAAAATTTCATATACCTCACGATTCTTCTTCTAAAGTTATCTATTGCTATCGATTTGCATTTCTCATTAATTTGCAATATAATCACATATTCCATTTAAAAAAAAATAAGAAGCATTGTATTTTCTACAGTCAATGAATCACGAGAAGAGAAAGAAACAGAGAGAGAGATGTAAGTAGACCTAAAACGTAGTGTAGCGTTATATGTGTGCATGTATTATGTAACTGACTTACAAAATACAATGTATTATAACACAGTGTGTTATTAAACTGGACTTCACTTTCTGAGTCAGCTATGCGTATGCTTTTTGATCGTTAAATATTATTGTGCTACTCAATTTACACACTGTATAATTTCCTTCTTAGGAAGAATACATGAAAACAAAATGAGTAAAAAAATAAACTCTACAGATATATGAAAATTACGAGGGTAGTTCGAAAAGTTCTCAATCTGATATGCATCTGTCTAAAATTTTAACAGTAGCCCTAATGAAACAACTTGTCTAAAATTATAACAGTTCGATATTTGTGGCATTATTTCTGTGTCGAGAATTTTTTAAACTACCCTTTTATAAAAAACATATAATTAAAAAGTTAGATACAAGAACATTGTAAAAGTAGCTATAAAATCATGAACAGAAACATAAAGGGCAAATAAGACTATATAAAATGAGGATAAGCAGAAATATAGATCGTCGCAGTTTGCATCATAAATCGCAGTGACTCCTTGAACTCCGCACAGCAGAGCATAAAAAAAACAGATCAGCTGCAATAAAACTTATTCCACCGCTAGTTAATGACTTCGATAACTGAGCATCTTTTGCGAACGACACCTTATTGTGAGTGTCCGATCTTTTTGTCTTCTGCGACTAAATGACTCTTTCGCGTTTCTGAATTTCTCAAACTTCAGTCGTGAGGCTCACGAAACTTTATGGCTGGTAATGCAAGTTCCATTTCACCGTTTCAGCAATTGTGCAGATATACAATTTTGCCATAAGATATAGCTAAAACATTTCTATTTCAAGAACTATTAAAAAATCATTTGTTACTTTTTAAATGCGACTTATTATTTTTAGCGATGAAAAGATAAATAAATTTTATAAATAATATAATCCTTAATTCTAAGTTTTAATGTTTAACTCTTTTTATTGTTTAGATTATAATGAATTTAATACAAGGGAAGAGAAAAAAAGGTACGATACTATTATTAATAAAGAAAAATCTAAATGTAAAAATATCGATTATTTATATTCAGTTGTATATTTTTTCCGTATTTCCTCTCTCATCGTCACATTTACTTTGATTACTTTGAAGAATTGAGAAATCAAAGAGTACTCATATCTCTTTAGGATGAGCTGTGTTACAAGGTGTAGGAAATGGGTCACTATTTATGTCGCCTGTAGAGACAAGAGGCAAACATCGAGTGATGTCCGACGTCGACGTCACTGACGTCGTCGGCTGCTTTTTTCATGCGCACGGCTTTGTGCTTCTATGCTGTTACATGGCAGTTCTTTATGAACTAGGAAATGCTTTATGCACGCATGTTTCATTGCATACAAAAAATTTCAGCTAAGGCCGGATACTGCAAATGTATCAATTTCTTTGCAAATAAAACTGTACGAACGAATTGTTGGCAATATGATGGCATCAATCAGTTTGCTCGTTTAAAAAAATGTTTCCATCCGTAAAGCTTATTTCACATTTCAAAAGCAAATGGCTCAGCAAAATACAGGACTACGAAAAATATCAAAGAGCCAACGAGAAAGGAATAAACTCTAGAGAAATACATGACCGAGTTACTTTTTAAAATGAAAAACTGGAAAGCTCGCTATAGAATTATTATTAGAGTCTGTAATGGTCTCATTCGCGTTTAACGGAAATACATAATCTTCCCACACAGTATACTTTATTCGATGGACATCCTGGGAACGTTCTTAGAACGTAGTGACATCTTTCAAACATTTTTAGATCGTTTCTTGGAAGTTTCTGCTAAGTTCTAACGTAAAATACTCAAAATATAATTACTTATAAATATATATATATATATATATAAAAGCATATACAGCTAAAGATGTTTTTTTAGAGATAAATAATATATTCCGAATTAATACGTTAACATATAATATTGTACACGTTTTGGTTAAGATTTGACCTTCATCAGTACAGAACGTTGGTGTTACAATTCAATTAACAGTGGATGTCTTTTACGTATGTCATTGTTTCAATGTTACAATCGTGTTAATAAAAACGTGAGTTTGTGTAACGTACTCTTATGTAAGTTGTGTAAACGAGCAATGGTGTCCTTCCAGTCTCATATCTCGACTTTTATTATAATAATTCTAGTTATGAGGTAATTTTCACACCCCTTATTAGAGTGACTCTACTCATGACTATTCCTTAAGTGAAAGTGATACATGTGCTTCTAAGATATTTTCAATTATCTTTATTTTCTGTGTGCGCCACGATCTTTAACTATAATAAATATATGAATATCTCTTTTCTGCATCAATTAAATGTTAACAGTATCACGCAGTATCGAAATCGCTAAGCTATAAAAATGCACAACGACTTAATGCCCGCGGCGTGCTTAAAAATCTGTTCAGCTGGAGCAGAACAGGTGTATATTTTGCGGACGCCGGTCGCTCGGGGGTAAATTACGTGTAAAGGGAATCGCGGTGGAAGTGAAACCTAATCGGCCGGCAGCAAGATTCCGCTCTGTCGGAATTGGATCCACGAAACTCGACGGAGTCAATTTACCCGGCCGGTTTCGCGTGGAACCGAACGTCCCTTTCGTAACATAGCAATCCCTGGTTCGCCCATATTCGTAAGTGCTGGTAAATCGTAAAGATAAAGGATTTCCTTTGCTCCTAATTACATTTCTCGCGTTGCCTCGGAAAAAGAGCTTTGTGTATAATAGTGGCAAGATCATTTATCTTGTTAGTGTGTATTAAGACTGATCTGCTTATATGCGAATAAAAACTTGAAGCTTGAACGTGATGTATCTCTTCTTGCTATACATATATTATTTTAACACAATATATATAACTTTTGATATAATATATCTTTAATTATGAATTGATGTATGAAAAATGTTATTTAATATATACGCATTATCATTACAGAATCGTTTTATTAATGCAATATATGTCATTAATTATATACATATATATTCTTTTGTCAACAATTTATTATTCATATATTTTAAACAAGCCATTAAAATACATACATATATGTAATATTATTAATTCACTTCTTTCAGTTAATCTACTTTTAATTATATGATACATTAATATGATATAACTAAAATTCTCTCTAAAAGTCTCTAAATATTAATTATTATTGATTACTTACTATGTAACGTGACACTGTAAATTATACGTCTTCATAAGTTCGACCCGTTCTGTCTACAATGTGAACACGATGCTGTAGGGGTGAACGTATTGAGAGACTTCGCAGGGCTAATTACGTTGCAAATACCTCCTGCGAAAGGGAACGCAATATGGCAAGGAGACGGGCGAATTCCTCAGATGAATACTTTGAAGCTAATTACTGATAAATATTTGCAATCTGCTTGTGCAGGTTGTGGATATCCAATTTTAATTAATTACTTGTTAGGGAGTATAATATAGTCGTAGACAGCTAAGATCAACTTTACTTTACAATACTGGTTGTATTACCCAAACTTGTAATGCTGCGTATCGCGTGGATAATATAGGCTTTTACTGGTGTGAGAAATATTCCGAATGCCGCCTATATTGCATGCACAGGTAATAATTTCATTGATGAATGTAAATCATGCCTTGTTTTGTTCATTAAAAAATATTCTATTATTTGTAACAATAATTTTGTTATACCTTTATTAATAATTTATATTGATAATAATAATAATAATAATAATAATAATATAAAAGGCACGAAAAGGCAGAAAGAATTTTATTTATATTATATATTTATTAATTTTTTTAATAAAGGATTTCACTTATTTAATGTAAATATCATGAAATATGATAAGTCGTATCATTAATATAAGCTTTATTCTTAATTTACCAAGAGATTCGCGGATACGGTTAATTTTATTGTGAACATGTCCAAAGCCCGATTTCCAGTTTATTAAATAGAAGAGGCATCCTAATGGCGTTCGTCATATCGTCATGAAAACGCGATATAATACGCCGATGAGCAGCCGCGTGCCTGTCAGCATTAGTGACAAGCACGAAGCATTATAATGCTGCGTCGCCTTAACGAGACCTGTCCTTTGAAAAGTCCTCCCTTCCTTCCTTCCCTCTAGAAACCCCTTCTGCTGTCTATCAACTCTCGAGAGGGATCCTGGATTTAATGAAGCATCGTTTAAATTGCGATATGCTATATGGATAAAATGTATGAATTTTCATTTGAAAAGAATCGGCGCTTTTTAATAGCCCTACTGTGCAATTACAAAAGATGATGATTTTATATGATGCAGGTATTACAATACAAGCTTATATTATCTCGAAATAATTATGTGGTATTCAATTTATATCCAGGTAATCGGAATTGCGAAGAGAAAATATTGCGCATTTGCTAGAATTATTATTCGCAATTGTAAATTTCCATTAATATAAAAAAAGTCAGAATTCAAGGTATTATAAATGTATGCGCCTGTTCGAAATGTATAAGTGAAAATAAACGTGTTATTAATAATGATGATTATATATTTAAATATATTAAAGCTGAATAATTTCATAAAAGTCAAATTTTTACGCGAATGTAAAAATGTTTTATTTATTTGCAAAATGAAAAAATGTACCCATACAGTCTAGTATACAATATTATAGCGATGCTTTCGTAAATGACTTGATTCTAGCGTAGCCTCCTGAGAATCCCAACTATCTTAGGGGATTCTGGTGCGGATCCCATTCACAAAGACCTCGACAGCCGATATATATTAAATTTGCATTTTCTGCGTAATTGAGATTGCACGTAATATATCTTTACGCATTGTCGATTAAATTCCATTTTGCCACTCTGCCTCTCCGGCATGCGTGGCCTTGGAAACGGAACGAGACAATATGGTTTGCCCAACCACATGAGAGACTTGCTTACCAACTGCGTATCTACTTGAGTAACTAATGCAATGTTCTGTTCTATTAAAGAGAAGATACCAAGAGCGATGCAAATGTAAACATTTGGATACTTTGAAACATTGTCGTGTATACTGCTATAATTTCATTAAATAATTGTATGCAATAATTAAATTTATAAAAAATTATTTATGAGAAAATTGATAAAAATTATAAACCACTAGTTTTCAGAAAAAAAAACTGAAACGTTTCTTAGGCTTTAAAAATATTTGACGTATAGAAACTTATTTAGGCTGAATTGTTCCACCTTTCGATAAATTTCAGCTTACTTGCTCTCGCTCGTGTTCTCTCTCTTTTTCGCTGTATTTCTTTGTCCATTATATAAATTACTACATAGTCCATGTGGATCCATCAGCCTACATATGAATCTTACATATGGATCCATCAGCCCTTAATAAATAAAACTAACAGATGTACAAAAGAGTATTTCAAGTATGTAAATTATAACAGCTAAAGAACTTCTCTGATTTCAATATTATATTACCAATTATGGTCTACTTAGTTAACTTTAAATTTCTTATTTATTCGATTTAAGAAGTCTTAATTTTCATCCTTTACAAAATAGATAAAATAAATTCGCAAATTTTGAAATTATTATGAATATTGTAACACAATTCGACAGTTATATATTCTATTTCTTCGTTCTCTAATTTCAATATTATATTACCAATATTATATTATATTACCAATTATAGTCTATTTAATTAATCTTTAATTTATCATTCGTTTGATTTAAATTTGAAGTCTCTCTCTTTTTGTTTTTTAGAGTAAGTAAAATAAGTATTTTTAAATTATTATTACAATTCAATTTGACAGTTACATATTTTATTTACTTGCGTGCGAATTCAATTCATGACAAGGACGTGACACTGAGCGAGACATCTTCGCGAAATATGTCGATCTAATTTTCGTCTTCGGCAAATTTTTCTGTGTGGTATGTAACGTCGACAGTCTCTGCGGATGAAGTGACACCTTTCTTCCGGCTTTTCAACAGAAATCCTACTACGTAAATCAGCGACCGATTTACCGTCGATAAACGCGGCTAAAGCGACGAAAGTGGATGGCAGTCTTCACTGGAGAACGCGAGTGAGTTCTCGTGGCTTCTCTGTCGATTTCCGGAACACTCTGCGACTCCCACGTGGATCGGGCGCGTCGCGCAAAGTATAACTCGTTGTCGAACGTCCGTCCGGAAGATCGACAGGTAGGTGCGTTCCCCTGTATCCCCCTATTTCATCGCATCCCCTAGTTTCTTCACACAGCGTAAAGATGTTACATCGTCTCAGAGCCGTCGGGGAATGGCTTTTGCGACGAAAGATGGGAGAATTGTTTTAGCGCCTCGGGACATGGCTCAGAGAACATAATTGTATTTTTCAAGTGTATCGATTGTATCTTTAGTTAAATCGTTACGAAAAAGTGAGCTTTTTAGAAAAAAATTTTTTTCGTTTGTTGTAAAATTAAATAAATCCAGAATGTAGAATGACATAAAATTAGCTTATAATTAAAACAAATAAAAACTATAATTGCATTACAACAATTACGAGTTTCTATTTAAGTTATTTTCGTAATTGTATTATTTTTATTAAATCAATCTAATTATATCATTTTTTTTTCAGGAACATTTATGCTTAAACATGTAAAGTCTGATTAAAATTTGTTAAGGAAAGTGGTTGTAAAATAAATTTATTTACAATAAATTTTCAATGTAATAGAATTGTAATCAATAAAGTATTAGCATGTATTATTTATAGTACGTCAATACTTACAAAAATATCTATTTCAACAATTAAAACTATACATAGAATTAGGCACCAAATTTAATTACAAATTTTACCGGGGAGATTAGGAGGATAACGAATTTAATTACAGCTTTAATTACTTAATCCTTTGAGATTCGCTCGTTTCGCAAGGAAGCCATCTGCTTGAATGCTCAGCTCTCGTGCACTACTGGCTTCCTTAGAAATTCATACCGTTAGAGGTGTTACTTTACGTACAAACTTAGTCCTAGAAACTTGTAATCTTCTGCAATTTAATCATTATGGTTTAAAACTTGTTTCTCAACATTTGAAAGTCATTTATACAATTTTTCATGCACATTTTTCGTAGCATTGTAATTTAATCAACGATTGTGTATATACAATGTGTGTGTGTGTGTGTGTGTGTGTGTGTGTGTGTGTAATAACTGGAATATATTAATATATTCAATTTTAAATGCAAGTAATATATTTTCAAAAATATAGATTTTTAAATGAATGTTGTATTTCGTAATATTATTCAGTTTTTTAAATTAAAATCCGTATATTTAAAAAAGTGATAATTATGTCTTAAAAATTAAACATTATTCAAATGTATGTATTATGTTATAATACTTCTATATTATTTTTGTCTATACCATATAATTAAAATTGATATCTATCAAGTATGTATAAATGGAATCATATTAATATCATTTGCAATGCCTTAAAAATTTTATATTTTGAGAGGTTATAATAATTATTATAAGATCTTATTTAATATTGACATAGTATTATTACAGACCATAGAGGTCTCCTAGAATTTAAAATAAATTAAAAGGTGGTCTTATATTTAATGACAGACTATAAATAATAATCAAAGATTAAAGATTTAATACTTACGGAAATTAGGTCACAAATAGACTTAAAACATAAAAAGTAATATTTATTGTAATAATAGTTACTAAATTAAAATTCGTTGCTATTACTAAAAGAAAGTAACTATAACGTACAATAACGGCATTACAATCGTTTCTCATCTGTGCAAATAATATTATATGGATGTAATTTCTTATCTGCATAATATTAAAAATATTAAAAATTCTTTTTAGCACATTATATTTAAAAAAAAATTCATATTTTAAAAAAGATTCATATTATTTAAAGTATTCTAAATGTACAGATCCAAATTTACAAATAAACACTAATTTAAGAATATTAAGTTTTAATAAGCAAAAAAAAAGTATATTCATATTTTCCATTGTTTTTTAAAAAAAAATCATATTTAGAAAGACAAATTTTTCACTTACATAAAATCTCAAAAAAAAAATCAAAATGCCGCTCGTAGGATTGTTGAAAAGGTGTGACTAAATTTGTATCGTTTCCTTATCTCTTTTTCTGTATGAAATCGAGTTTCTTCATACTTGTACCAACTGCCCATTCAATGGTGAGAGAATTCGAGAACTTTACACAAGAAAAGCAAAAAAGTACTACTATCTCGGTAGTTTGGTTTGGTTTCTGATTGCATTTTCACTGCAAACTTTTTTTTGTTTGTATGCGCAATATAATATGTACAAAAAGGACATATGTAAACGGGTTTTTATAAATTTTTTTCAATTTTATCATAAAACAATTATTTGCATTCAAGAAAAATTCCCCAGAAATTAACGTAATTATTGTAATAATCGCGAAATTCTAGCTGTAATCAATACTATCTTATTCTTTATTATTTTTACAAAATAAATAAGACATTTGAGAAAGCAAATCACGAACAATAGAGATAGAATATATGGAAGAATCTCTGTAAAATTTTTTTTTTCTTCGAGAAACTAGGAACATCAAGTAATTGGTATTTATATTTATGCAATAATTTTAAGAGACAGCCTTACAAAATACTTTTTAAGATATATGTAAAAAAAAATCACTTAATAACTTTTGTTTATTTAAAGTGAT
>NW_017305180.1:3263832-3274721 GCF_001594115.1 Trachymyrmex septentrionalis
TTTTGTTTATTTAAAGTGAAAATAACCACGACAAATGACTCATCAATATCAATGTGTATATAGATAAAGAACCGGAAAATCATCGTGTTTATTAAAGGTTAATATACGTAATTATAACGTCTACGTATATATAATATATATAGAAAATTGGAAAGATGAACTGCACTCTCGTATGCTTCGCTGTTCTTCTAAATCTTATATTGTGTAAAAAAAGTGTTGTTTGCAATGGGACAAGAGTAAATCGACGATCTTAATTATACTTGATGACTGGTTTCTGTACTTTCCCGCCTAAACGCTTTGACATTTTATGCAATTAGCGAACCCACGGAAACCAACGCACTTCAAAGGGCCTTTTTTCGGAGCACAGCGGTAAAGGATACGGCGTGACATAGGAAGAACGAGCAGAAGGGAAACGGCTCGTCTGGAAAATAACGTATCCTTCCCATTTGGCTGAATAATTGGGTCCCGCACTTTCTCAGTGTAGGCGTCCTCATCCTTTCTATCTTCCTTTCGTCCTCTCGCCCTTCCTCACCCGACTTCACCAACCTCGCTCGAAAGACTCTCACTTTAATGCACTTATTGTTAATGCGATTCCGCCGGGTTTTCCGCCTGATGGTTACCTACCTTTCGTTGACAACGCAACATCGTTTACTCCGTCGTTGCAGCGACGTATGTATATCTACGTGCCTTTTTCATCTCTATCCATTCCAGGTCCACACACGCCAGAAAAATTGGATTTGGAATGTCGAGAGTTCAGATATTCAAGAGAAAATTCTCAAACCGCAAGAAATTGCGCCACACCCAGATTTTTTATTTTTGCATAGATAATATTCTCTAATCCTGTAATTATATACATATAAACTCTGATTATTTTTCTTAAATAATTAAAGTGGTGTAAAGTATTATATTAAAGAATTAATACACTCTCGCCAAACTAACGAATGTATATGAAAAATTTACAAAAATTGGATTGCAAACTGATAGGTATGTTCTCTATCTTTTTAAACAAATTTGTTTACGTTTTAAAAAATTTTAATTTTGTTCTTTATTCTTTTCCGTCCTGTGATTGCTTTTTCTATAATGTTATAGAAGAGGAAAAGAAACTTGTACATGTTGCATGGTGAATTATACTTTGAATAAAATTACTCTTAACTTTCTTTATCTCAGAGATTCACGTGGCACGTCGTTGCAGTCGACAAAATCCTAATAAAAATCATAATGTTTTATGCGAGACAAAACCGACGATTGCCAATAATGGGGAAAGCCCGAGAACAAAGGCTCTCGTCGGAGCGAAATAACAACGACCAAGGTTTTCCCTCAGCCATTCATTTTCCATTTTATAGCCAGCCGCAACGGTAAACGCGCGCGTGCCTGCGAAATCCGAACCGCATAAAAGCACTCCATTCAGTCTATAATGCGCTGTCATGGTCCACGCCACCGCGGATTCAGCTGCATTGACGGAACCTTTTTTTTTTAGCGGAACTTCGGGGCGCAGTGGAATAAAAAAATGCGTACCCGACGATAGGTGTAAAATATGTAGCAGCCACGTCGTCGGAACAGAAACGAATAAAACGGCAGCACCGACGAGATCCGGTGTAAAATCGTTGGTCGACGCGCGCTTAGTGACAGATAATGCGGGTATTATACGAAACGGACGATGCTCGCCATCGATCCCGATCTGCATCGCGCGTGATTGCGTTAATCGGCTTAACGATCGCCTGCACGCCGGCCAAACAAATTGCCCGTAAGCGACGTTTCCTCGTACACCCTGCATATAGTCCTGTACGTCCCGACTCGACGCGACGTCACCGCGATACTGACACAGCGAAAGAGGATTTTCGTTCAGAGCTGTGTAGGAAACTTGTATACACGATTCATCATAATGCAAGTGATGCATCTTAATCTAGCGTGTCTTTTGTATATTTTCCGATCGTTTGATTGTTGCAGTCTAAGATATAGAGTATGGACTGCGCCATCCATATTTAAATATATCAACTGTGGTCAACAAAAATGAGAGAAAAAGAGAGAGAGAGAGATATATAAAGAGAAGTAGCATGAAGATGGTCAATCTCCTTCTCTTTCTAAAAAATTATAATTAGTTGAATAGAATGAAAGAGACACTAGCCGTTGTTATCTCCATTATTTTTGTCGATCAACTTTATGCACGAATGGCATCCATGTTCTATGTCCTTGATCGCACTAGATTCTTTACAATTGAATACTTAGCCAATTTTTTTTAAATCAATTAACAGTTTTACAGCAATACGTATTAGTAACAAGAAAATTCAATCTTTTTGTTTTAATTTTTCTGTAAAATTAAAATTAGTGTAATTAAATATTATTTCGTAAAAAGTTCATTAAAATTAAAATTTATATATATATTGAAAATTAAATGACATATTTACGACATTTGCGTAAAATGTTATGCAATTGTTATTCTGTAAATAATGTTCTGTAAAAATTTCTTTTAATACATTTTAATTAATATTGTAAAGATTTATTAATTAATTATCAACATACTTTCTTTTAAGAGAGAAATATTATAAAATGCATTTTCGAAATTATATGTATATTTTAATATTAATACATTAAATTAATACATTAAATTTTGCAAAACTGTACTTATATTATCCAAATTATATTTCCTTGTATATAAGGAAATAATGTTTGCGTAATTGGACTAATACCAAACTCGAAACTTGGAGTGTTAGTTGTAAAACTCATTAGCACGGGATGTCAACTAATTTTGATAGAATTTCTTGTCAAGCGATTTGCTAAACGGCTCTCATGATTTATGTCAAAAGATTTGTATCAAACGTTTTCAACAAGATGTCACTTCGATAAATATAATTAACAATAATTAACTGCTATTATAATGGAATTATAAAAATTGATTGGATTAAATTGTTTGGATTTTGATTAATTGTATGAATCTTGTTTTCTTAATTTTATATAACTTTTTAGTTCGATTTTAAAGAAATAAGAAAATTGAATAAAACTAAAATAATATTAGAATTAGAACAGCTAGAATAATTGCTTTTTATTGAAACTAAGAGCACTCGAATTTTTGATCTCTGAATCGTCACAATATTAAATATTACATTTTCTATAAATTGTTATGTTTTTATATTGCATTTTTATCACAAATAAACTCAAGTAATAAATAACAAATTTTTTTATTTTAAGAACATTTAATAGTTTATCACTATAATATGATCATGGTAACAATTATATAATTTTTTCTCTAGGGCAGAAACGTAAAAAATGGAAAATTTTCCATTACCTACAATAATAAAAATTTTCATTTCTCACATTTCATGAAAAAAGTTATATAATCACTATCCAGAATCTCTCTCTCACATAAAAATAGAAAAAAACCACTATATTAAATTATATTTATAAATTCATTTTATTTTCAGAAATAATTAAATTTAAAACTTTTATATTCTCGATTCTGTATTATCAAGCGTACTGTTAGATGATCCTAACATTCTTGACAGATGCTAAGACATTTTGGTAAATTAGACCAGTAGCAAGGGTAGTAACTGGATCCTTTATTCGTGTATTGGATGCAAAATTGAACGCAGGAGGATGGTGGCACTATTTTTGGTGCTGACGGACGACAGTATGATTTTGAATATAATCGTTGTGGACAAGGTCCAGCGATACATATAGTAGGTGGTTTTGGCGGCGGCTCTGGTCTTGGTCTACACATCTTTAAAAATAAATTCTGATATTGTAAAGAATATCGTTATAATTTCTTTATATCTACTTATGTGTATAATGCATCCTTTTTTATTCCATTAAAAGCAAAATAAGTCGTATTGATATTATCATAAAAATTGTAAAATAAAAGTTATTTGCGTCGATTTTACTTGCATTATATTAATTAAATTTTATTTATTTAATATTTGTCCTTAAATTTTAAGGCATTTGTATAAATTATATAAAATTCACGATTTCAATATCTTTAAAAAATCAATGTTATTTATACCAATGGTGGGCACGAAGGTGGGTAATGACAATATTTAGGAAGTCTTGGTTTTGAGAATAAACAGTCATTGCTTATACAACAAAATTGTTTGCGATGATAACACGGTGGAGGCATTGAACTTATTCGTTTCTTCTCTTTGTGAGCAATGACACAAGACATTTTTATTTTTTACTTGAAAAATTTAGACGTTACATTTCATCAAAATTTCTAAATATCTAATATTTCTGTCAAATCGATTAACAATCTTTTGTTTGAGAAAATCGATGTATTCCTTTTCATAATATATACTCTGTGTAAAATTGATTTTTTAAATATAATTTTAAAATACTTTTTAGAATTTTTTAAATTAAAATTTTTTTATACTCTTAAATTAATTACGTTCAAATACTTTTTATATGCTTTTTTTCAATCTTTTCTAGATAATAATAAATTTTTTACCTCTAATATAATTATTAATTGATAATTATTTATGATTATTTTGACATGTTAAAACTGGTTTTCCAGTACAGTCAAACCACTTGAAACAACAGCATGTTACTTTCTTCGGTTCTTTTTCAGAAAAACGACAGCGTGGAATAGCAGGAAAATAACAAGGCGAATAAGAGATTCTATAAAGAAGTAAATATGAAAATCGTTATAGATACTTTAAAATATTTCAATTTTATATTATTTTGCATAACCTTAGTTTATTTTTAAATATTATCTAAAGCAAAATTGTTAAAACTTTAATGCAGCTATCAATCTATTCGCTTAATATAAAATGTATAAGAATCATTTTGTGTAACATACCTGTCACAAGTATATGTAAGCTGAAATTGAACGGCAGACCCATAAGGACGCGGTGATACGTCAAATAAATATTTCGGGCATACATTACAGCGTAATTCTGGAGGAGAACATCGCGAAGGAATACTAGGTGGAAATTTTGCAATAACGTCCTCAAGACTCGACATGATAATTTTAATCGTAATATGTTGCACTTTTCTACAATCTAATTATTTTTTGAAAAACATATTAATTTTAATTGGACAAATATCATATGTCAATGTCAATTTATATTACAGCTTGTGATTTTGTATTATCATGAATTTGGCGAGATTGCATATTATGTGATAAATTAATAATATCCCAATAATTTATTTTCAACATAAAAAAAAGACTGTTTAATTAAACATAAAAAAATGATATCATATATGACTTTCTTATATATATATATATATATATATATATATATATATATATATATATACACAGGGTGTCTCGTAAGATGGATCGGGGTCACATTGGGGGTGGAGAATGGATCAAAGGGAACAAACAATTCTTATACCATTTTGAGATACTTGCTAGTTTTCGAATTAGAAAAGGAAACGTCTAAGCCAATATACGATTAAGCTGCGCCGATTCGTAGGACGGCCCACACTCGAACTGCAGCAGCGGCGATGCGCAGGGAGGGGAAAGAAGCGCTCGTTGCCTGGCACGGCCTGGCATAGTGGTCCTATGTGATTCGCTTCTTTCCCCTCCTTGCGCACCGCCGGCGCTGCCGCTCGAGTGTGGGCCGTCCTACGAATTCGCGCGGCGCGACTGTATATTGGCTTAGACATTTCCTTTTCTGATTCGAAAACTATAGCAAGTATCTCAAAATGGTATAAGAATTTTTTGTTCCCTTTGATCCATTCTCCGCCCCCAATGTGGCCTCGACCCATCTTACGAGATACCCTGTATATATCACTATCTGTTAAAAGCTATACTTAAAATATATATGCTATATTAGTCTCTGTATTTTAGTGTATTATAATTAATGCTGTCAGTAATAATAATTTATATTATCAAATTGCTTAACAAAGTGTATTTTACAAAACGTAATCTTTTAAGTTTTATGTTTTAAGGAGAAACAGCATTAAAAACTAAAAATATCTTAAACATGAAGCATTAAATAAATATTGATATTTGTATAATTCGAAAGAAAAAAGTCATCTCTTCTTTATCTCTTGCGTAATCAATAGAAAGATAAAGTATGTTGAGGAAATTGATGAGATTGACACCTCTCGTTAGAAAAGTGCATATTTTGTGAAAAAAAGGAAACAAAAGGCATGTTCATAATCACAACAGATATTATATAATAAACCGTATTTTTACAGTGGCAGATACAATGTAAAATGAACAAGGATACCTTTACGAAATATACACGCATTAAGTCGTATGTTGATCCAGGAATCGACCGGCGATACTATGTACAACACAACCACGTAAGCGTGCGCGATGTACCATCCAGCTGGCAGGCAACGCGGTTGCACTTTTGAATTTGGCACGCGATGCATCTATTCGCCTATATCCTTGTCCCGGCGTCTCTCTCTAAGTACGTGTACGTGTATATGTATATGTATATGTATATGTGTTTATGCCACTGTTGTCCGCTTGTCTAAATGCACTCGCCTTCAGTCAAACGAGACACCGGAACGCGTCTTGGCTGATCTCCCAACTTCCCAGAAATGGGAAGAAAAAGACGTCTTAGACATTGAAACTCGTTGATCGCTTCGATTAAAAAGTTACAAAAAAAAATTCAACCTCCGAATAAATTATAGACGTCGTTGATGTAGAGACTAGCCAAGACGCCGCTATCGCTCCTCCTCGATCCTAGTCAAATGAACCGTGTAAGTTAGCGTACATCGACTAAGAAACGTAAAGGGAAAACAATAAGTACATAAACGTGATAATGTTACAACGAATTATGTTGTATTATATATATGTACACGTTTTCTTCTCATACACTTCCTCGAGAAATGTACGGGGAAAATAATTGGAGAAACGGAAGAAATGTCAGTCCAAAGAAAATAAAAAAACAATAAAAGGTATAAAGAGATGAATAAAGGAGAAGACATCGACAACATGCGTCGATTAGCAACGATCTCGCTAACAACGATCTACGTGTGTTAATATTTAAGTACATTGATTAAACGACATTTTTTCATAAGTACCACAATAAGTACCTAAGCGATCGTTTCCTTATGTGCTGCTTTACAATTATTCGTTTAACTTCCTCTTCGCTTAACTTTGTTCCTCCTTGTTACCTTTTGATTTTCGGGACGGACGGAAGGTGGCTCGAAAAACCAAGTCCATTTTCGCCGAACAACTCGCAATGAAGACGGCGATTTTTCTTATCGTAGAAATCGTATCGTTCGATTTACAATTGCCAATAATAATTTCTCGATTATCCAATTTAGTCAATTACAATCGAAGCAATAATACTTTAACACTTTATCTGTGTGGAAAAATAGTAATATATGCTTCGATATTTAGCATGACTAAATAAATTACGTTCGATGCGAATTAACGACATCAAAAATCGCGCGATCAAACCAATGCTGCATAAATAAATTTGTAGTATTGCAGAAATATTTGAACATATATTTACGTATTCATTTGTTAGAATTACTACGCGTGACAATCTACTACTCTTAAAAATTATCCAAGAATCGAGACCATCACCAAACATATAATTTATATAACTTATAATTTACAATTTATATTTAATTTATAATTTACAAGAAAGCTGCAGATCTCTCTTTCATGATGCAGAATCGTAGCATCATTTCTCCCTGTCGTTTATAAAATTATAAAATACTATTATATGGTACAATTCGATTATTCGCTTCGATTGAACTTGAGGAAGAATTTCTCTCGTCTCATTGCTGAGTCGCCGGCTTAACGAATGCACACGCTCTCTAAAACTTCTTCACTCTCCTACACTGTGTCGCATTACATTTTAAATAACTAATCTATATACAATGCATACATACACGCCTCAGTTATCCCTCTTGTAATATCTCCCTTGGCCTTCCTCGACGTTTACCCTCGATCCGTTTCGAAAAACCGAAAGTGCAGCGATTAACTTGAAAGACAAAAAGCTGCGAGGCGCAATACTGATATCTCACGGGATACTATCAAATACTATATACACGAGACTGAGGAAACTCCTTCACTCGCTACGATGTACATAGCTGAGCGCAATCAGATCGTAGATATGAACTCACACTCGAGGATCGGCTCGATAAGCGATTTTTCGCAATTATTATTATTACAGAGCGGAAGCACCGTCTAAACTCTCGAGAAAAGTATTGTATTCCGCAAGCGTTATCCTCGTGCGAAAATTTCTACACGTTTCGTCATCCCGCTGCTCGGTCCTCATGATAAATGCGACACGATCGTATGTATAATAGACAACGATAGTGTAAGACATATCTCCGCTAGTCTTTAACAGCTAATCTTAAGTAATTTAAGGGGTGTTTTTTACCGGCTAATACGGGACGATAGAGTCTGTGGTACCCGAACTCACGATCACTTATTCTGTGCTACCACGCGGTGCGATAACCTTGAGCAAGTTCCTCACGATACTTCGTAACCCTGTTCGCTTAAGTACTAGCCACTTCACATCAATATCACAGTCTCCTCATAGATGTTAACCCCTACATACTTTAGGTTCGGTAGAATCTATCCGTTTGAGCCGGGTGAGCTTGCCGAAAATGCAAGTCCCCTTCCTGTGGAAGGTACGGTCAGTTCACTTCGTGATTCAGGTCACGATTCGATCACGAAGTGACAACTACTCTACATACCTTTCTTTTCTGTTTTTTGAAAAAAATAACAGTGAGGTGCAGCGTAATCTTGAGTGCATACAATTTCGTTTTTCATGCAGAACGACGATAATCGCTCAGTTTGAGCCTAACTCTACTCAAGATAATTAGAATATCCAATTATTAATATCGCGTGATAGACATTTAAGTGTAAGATATTATCCGTACTGTCGGGAATTCTGCTTATACGCGTACTTCGCGACATCTATTGCTTCTATTTAAACGGCTGACAAAATGTAGCCTGTTATTATCGGTGCGTGAAACTGTGTCCCGCGTCACCCGGGCGTTTGCTTATGCGTATATGCGTGTTTTATTTTTATTCTTACTGAGGTCGTTAAGGCTGTGCGCGTATATACTTATCTATCTATTAAGTATATTTTACGCTGATATTTTGTGCTGGTTCAGTTCGCTCCTATCGTCGTTGCTACTAAGCGCCAATTTGACAAGAAAAATCTATGCTCCTTCGGTCCAGTTTCTTAATAGATCTCACGGTAAACTGAGGTGCAATCAAAAAGTTCCCGAACTAATGCTGCGAGGTAAAAAAAAACCATCGATAGTACAGGAATAGAGTAAAGACCGCAGACTTTATAAGTCAATATGCCATGTAGTACAATGCTGTAATTATTGAATATAGTATTGCTCGCGGTTTTGTTCATGAATCTAGGTGCTGTGTGAGAGAGACATAAAATTGAAGCAAAGCGTATATAGCGCCAAGTTTTGCATGAAAATATCTCTCAAATATTTTATCAAGCCATTCGATCGCCAAATTAATCTATTCATTCGTGAAGACCGCAAGAGAACTAACTTGACTGTAATTTTTTTTAAATATTTGTAGGAGTTGTCCATGTTACACACAAATTTTTTTCTAGTGCCTTGTTTTTTTTTCCAAAGATTTGTAGAAGCATTTAGATAATTTTATAAATATTTAGCCTTATGGAAAATTTTCACTTACACTGTTTCAATTATAAAATAAACATCTCAAACGTTCCTCAAATGAGCAATTTTTCTTCGCGTTAAAAATGTCCATACATATAAATTTTCTAGTAATTGTGTCTAAAAGTTTGCAGAAGCATTTAACAGCTTTAACTTAACACAAAATTTGCGTTACTTCAATTTTCTATTTATCACCACAATTGCAGATAGACATTTAAATTGTCAATAAAAAAATTGTCAAACAGCATAATGCTCAATAATTGCAACATCATATTACTGGCATATTGACTCGTTCGAGATATATTTCCACGTTCTGAAACATTCTTGTACTACTGCTGGTTTCCTATACTACCCAACCATTGTTCTGATTTTCCACTTTGCGATATCAGTTCGAGACTTTTAATGACACTTTGCATACCGTTACTACCCATTCGGAAACTTGATCAGGTCGAGGACACGCGGCTCACGTGTAATACTTTCGATCGTGTATAAGGTCGGAGCGCGGGCGGACGTGGTGCCGCTATGTGCTTGAGTGGAAATACTTGGCGACACTATTGATAAACTCCTGACGCTACAACTGCACTTGGAACGCCTGGGTCGCGTTCGGCATAATAAAGGGATTCGTCGTGGTTGATTGCTGCATATTTCTGGAAGCTATTTCCGCCCATTCGACGTCGAAGGGATCAGAAGGTCCTCTGGAAGTCAGGCTCATTGCAGCCGAACCAAGCGAATGTGCCCTCGTATGAAGAGGAGGTGCTCGTCGAGGACTAACAGTTACTTGCTGTGGTGCCGGTGATGGTACAGAGCCAGTTATACTACCCAACCATTGTTCTGGTTTCGGTAAACCAGCTGCTGTGGAAAGCGGTTGTACCTGTTTGATAGAGAAACTCGTAAAAGAATGTTTCGGGATCTACGTTGAAATTTACGTTATAATATAATAAATAGTCAAGAAGCTGATTTTTATAATAGCTACAGTAAAGAATAAAATGAGAAGCTCTAAAAAAGTAAAATTCAATGCATTAAATATCTTAGAAAGCTTCCAAAGCGTAAACACGTTCTTAAAGAATATATAAGAATAATACTGCATGTCAACCAAATTTTTTTGTTTAAAAGTTTTCTGTAAAAATTACTCAAAATTTAAGTAATTTTAATAAGAAATTTTTAATGTATATTTTAGATTATCAATTAAAATTATGTATATATATAGGGTGGATCCATATATTCGTTCGCTTTTTGTTAGTAGTGCAAATTTTTTCCGAATATCTCCGGTTCTGGTTGCCTAATCGGGCAATCCAAATATGTTTTGGAAAGGTGACAGTCCGCTCTTTTCATCT
>NW_017305180.1:3274821-3291307 GCF_001594115.1 Trachymyrmex septentrionalis
GTAAAAAGTTTATATATTACAGCATTTGATTCTTACTTAATCTTGTTAACATAAATTGAATACAATTAAAAATTTATTATTTGCTTAAATAAAAATCTTATTTATGTATATAGTAAGTGTTTAACTTACTAAAGCCGTCGGGAGTCCAGTTGCCGATGAGACTTGAGCGACATCAGTTGAGAGAGCCGCCGGGGAAACGGATGCTACGCTAGTACTAGGAGAACTTGTTTTTGGCGTCATCACGGAATTTATTGGAATCGGCGATCTGTTCACAGCCGGCGTAGATGTATTTCCTAAAGAGGACGTAGAAGCCGTGCTGAAAGCAGGACTTGCTGCCGATGGCGGCGTGCCGAAGGCACCTACACTAGAGGAAACAGGTGCCGGTGTGCTCATAACGACTGGAGTGGGCGCGTTCGTCCTTGGAAGAACGGGACTCAAGTTGCTCGCCTTAAGGATGGGCGTGAGCCTGTGATTCGACGCGAGAACGGGGGATGCGGACTCTTGCCAACTGGGCGCTACATGATTCAGATTACTGAGCTCTTCATTCTTGTCGTTGTTATCGTTGTTATTAATATTCGGACCATTCTGCAGTTTCATCTCATCCAACGAGTTGCTACTCGTTACTAAAACAGAATGATAATTTATTGATAAAAATTACAATGCGTATGATCTCTAGAAAACGTCGTCTGCATGAGATTATTGAGATAAAGAATGAAATAACTCTCACAATTTTATTAAAAAGTCATACCTGGAGGGGAATTAGTAGTGGTACTAGTAAAAAGCTGCTTAACTACGGAGCTCGCGGCAGATTGAGACAACGGCAATGGTCCGAAGTCATCGCTGCTCGAAAGCAGAGAAAGTCCTTGAGAAAGCTGCTGACACATCGCGGAAACGCTATCGTGATCACCAGGAAATATTTCTGGTATTGGACTCACTGCGAATATAAACAGAAGATATGACGTTTATTAATATATTTAGGGTATCTCAAATTTTGTGACATGGGTGCTAGGACGCATTCTACAAGCATGCTATAGGACGCCTAAATGTATGTATGTTGGGTTATATATTATAAAGTGAGAGTATATAGAACGATGAACATACGATGTAAGTTGAATATTATTTCAAGCACAAACAAAATAAATACACGAGAGGCGAATTCAAATTACAAGGGTTCTAACTACACACTCGTATAGTGTCGTGATACTAGTTTACCATATGTCTGTTAATTTAATTATACAATGAACCGTGTGCATGGAAAACGAGTATGTTCAAGGATACATCGATGAGCAAGCAACAATAAAGAACAGAATAAGGAGTAATGACCTTCGTCATATCCTTCGAATTCTGTTGTAAGACAAAGAAATACATCGTTATTTATTGGTCAGATTGATTTAAAT
Source organism: Trachymyrmex septentrionalis (assembly GCF_001594115.1). Taxonomy (NCBI): domain Eukaryota; kingdom Metazoa; phylum Arthropoda; class Insecta; order Hymenoptera; family Formicidae; genus Trachymyrmex; species Trachymyrmex septentrionalis. The sequence continues at coordinate 3,276,219 of NW_017305180.1, forward strand.
TAATAGCACATAATCGGCGTACTTGTGCGTATCATATGTTGTAGCGTATTCTCTCACTCGTTAAAGCTTAATTTAATAAAATTCTAAATAAAATGGAAATGAGATGTTTCAATGACGTGAACGCTCACCTGGAGGCTTCGAAGGTACAATATGCGAATGAGCTGAAGGCATTCGCGCCAAATCCGTTGGCTCAAGACTGTGACTACGTGTGCGTTCAAGAGTACTAGGAAGATCGTTGACTCGTAGACTGAGTTGCCTTTTAAATGGGGATGCTTGACTTAGCTGTGAAAAACCTCGGAAGGAACCTTGCCGTTCCAGCATAGACAGAGTAGCGTGCGGCCTCTCAATTGCAAAGGGATTGTACACTTGCCTAACCGGAGGAATTTCTGAAACATAAATATTTTACATAAGTATTGAAATACAGAAAAAAAATATATTGCCAATAAACAACATCTTTTTATGATCTATAAAAAGATAATACGACATATTAAGAGCAAAATATTTAAAACATTTGAAACATTGAAAATATATTTAGTTTTAATTTATCCGAAAATTTTTTATATCATTAAATAAGTGAACAAAATGATCTGCATTACATTAATCACGTACAGGTAATTATTCAAATCGTATAAACGAGCCATTACCGTTCTCCCAAAAAGTTGTTCACTGCCAATAAATCTGACTAAAACTTACTTCGTGAGTTAAACGCTCCCACCTTTTCATCGTTTGAACGAGACGAAAAAAAAGGATAGACGTTAAAGCAATCGCTGAACAAAGCTCTACCATTTATTCTTATTGTTTTCTCTCTGTTTTGCTCAATGAGACTGATGATGAAGAAAGCATTAGTTTAACTCACGAACTAAGTTTTAGACAATACTGAACTTCATGCGTACAAAAAGTCCAGCACTTCACACTTTTGTAATGTATAGTGGGTGCATTTCGAATTACGCATGAAGCGCATGAGGTATCATGTTTTTTTCTTTATTCTTTATTCTTTAGTAAACAACAAAGACAGATAATGCGTCATACGCTTTGTGCGTAATTCGAAACGCGTCCAAGATCGTTGAGTCATAAAAGAAGAAGAAGAAGGCCTACAGAACTTTAAACTATTCTTTTTTTTTTTAATTTGTCTATAACTTTATTTATAAAGCAGCCAACACAACAGATGACTTTTAAAAATTTATGTAACTCACCTGCTGCACGATCACGCGCTTCTTGCAACCGCTCCGCGAGATTCGGTTGCCTAAAGCTGCCACTTCTCGTGAAGATGGAAGTCTTCGAATCGAAAGTCATTGTAACTCCGCATTCTTTGTCTCTTCGTTGCTTCCTCTCCAGGCATGCAGCAAAGGCGCAGCCTACCGCATGACTCAATCTTTCTCCCTTGATGATAAAGAATAAGTCCATTAAGAAATGCCTTCATTATCCTCATGTGAGAGTCTTTTAAAAACTAATTATGGCTATTTATATTTTTAAACAAAACAAGGTAAACCAAGATTTAAAATATGCATGTTATATGGTAAACAGAAAGATATATATAAATTTTGACAGCAATATATGATATCCTAATAAATAAATTAATAATAAATTATTGCCGAGTTGACTGAGTTAAGCTGATCGATTCAGAGCTGATGACAAATTCGCTGCCAGCGATAATTAGTTATTTTGCTAGCAAAGCCTACATATTAGACAGAAAATTGACAGTAACAATCGAGCAAAACTTTAGCTGATTTTGATCGATTCTTGTTGTCAGGTTGTCAGCTTTACAAAGTTTTATCAATTTATTTTCATATTAACAGATATCTGCAATTTGCTGATTATTAAATATAATAGAATTCGCATTAAATTTGATGCCTTTTGTCGATATTTATAGCAAGCATTTAATAAAATTTGTTTTTGATAGACTTGGTTGACTGGGACGTATTACAATGAATTACAATTTTACAAAATTTCCAATTACACAGAATATCACATTAATGTATTTTTAATAGATCTATTAGTAATTAAGAACACATTGAGATTTAATTACATATTGGATTCTTATATCGTTATTATACCATATACTATCTGATGTTGTGTACATTCGCAATTATAAAACCATGAGAAAAATACTCTCAATATCCACGTAATAGTGTTTTAAAAACTAATATGTTATTTATATTTTTAATCAAAACATAGCTAAAATATACATATTCTATTATAAACAGGAAGATATATGCAAATCTTAATAGCAATATGTAAAAATAGAACATATTTTACAATTTTTATAAAAACTTTCAATTACATAAAATAGTAATTATCAATAAATCTATCAGCAATTAGGGACGTATTAAAATTAAAATATATATTTTATATTTCAATAGCTATTTACATAATGGGTTATCATATACACATACTTTATGTTATCATCACCGTACCGTCTGATGCTATATATATTCGTTCATCGCAATTCGAATCAATGAACACCCGTTATCGACAGAGTATATAGCATCCCTTGTATATCGAGGATAATTTTCTATTCGAATGGAATGAAATGGTATCTGACTTACCGATTCCTTTAATGCTAAAAATCCATGACACATCCATCGCCTTGTCGTGCCATCCCTACAAATGTAACTAAATCCCTTCTCATGATTCCTATCCGGCGCACAGAACGACACCTTTTCGATTGTCTGATCGACAATCAACCCTTTCGTTTCATCCTCGACAACACGCAATCCGTCACCGGATACGTGAAGTATCGCCCGTACTGGTCTTCTTCTTGAGTTCTGAAAATTCAGTCACGAATTAACTCGGTCGTCCGAAGTTGCCCTTTGACCTTTACACCGATTTATTTTCAGGTCGCTTTGGTATCAATGTCGACTCTTTATATGTAAGCCGTGCTAAATATAGTCGAGGCGAAAGATTCAGAGAATGTGACACGCTTGACTTTCGCAAGGCTTATAAAACTTTCTACAGAGCTCCTTGAATATTGGAAATGGAAAGTATCTTATAAAAGAATGGTTCAGTTACTTTTAGAAATTATTTATTCTTATATACATAAAAAATGTACTAAATAAACTGTGTATGACGAATGATCATATGCTCGCGTGATGTAGATAGATAATTATAAAAGTTAATGCTTTTAACTAATCCACAAACAAATCATATTAATTTCAACAGAATTATTTTATATAAAATACTTACACGGAGAACTTTAAGGGCCTCCTCGCAAACTTGCATACCCCTCGATTCAAAGACTTCTACACATCCTAGATACTGTCAAAAAAATCAATTAAATTATTTATTTATTAAAGTAGAATATTTTTAAGATTAAAGTATAATTTGTAAGATTTTTATTTAGGAAAATTAATGTTTAATATTAATGTAGCAAATTAATATAAACTATAAAGAATTACTATAAAATTATACATTCTTAAAAAAGAAATTAAATTAATAAAAATTTTAATTATTTTAAGTAATTATAAGTAATTTTATGTAAATAATGATTTCTGACTATATCAATCTGAGAATTAATTAATTAATCATTTATATATAGTATATTTCTAAAGCAGAGAATATTAAATAACTAAAATATCAGCCATAATGCCGAGTAAATAAACAAATGCCAATTAATTCTTAATCCATTTTAATAAATCCATCTTTTTAATAAATTATCATAATTCTAATACTGATTAGAGATAATCACTATAATTGGTACACACACTCGATGTTGTTATTAACTTTTACCTTAACATGAAAAGCGCATGTAGCTGAACGCACTGCACTTTCATCCGCTTGCCATTGATGAGGTTTACTAGACTCGGGCACATGAGGATCTTTCCGCCGCCGGAAGCTATCTCGGAAGCTTCGTCGAAGCCGATCCATTCTTTTTCCCGGCGACCTCTCGCGCTTCTGTAATAGCGAAACATAAAAATGTTTTATTTCCTGCAAGCTTTGAGCAATAAATCAAATGGTATTAGCAAAGAGTTTTCCCTTGAATATGACAAAAAGTGATCTGTCCATGACAAATAAATATAGAGTTGTCAGATGCTAATTTTTTATTGTTCACTCGCACAAAATCATCTAATATTTTTCGTATGCAGAGATAAAACAAGACATTAATGTAATATAAAACATTAATAATTATTTATTATAAAAATAAAAATAAGAACTAATACATATGTAATATCATATAGAAAATGTACATTTACAAATCCAATAACTTCTTGTTATCTTTATACAAATATTAAAAGATATATTAAAGATTTAAATGTACATCTATATAATAATTTAACCTTATAAATATTTTAATATATACCTAATGGTTTATCAAAAGAATTGAAAAAATAAAATATATTTCTTAAATTTTGTATGAGTTTTAAGTTGTGTGATAAATATAGTTATGTAAAAAAGTCTTTTTAAAAAAGTCAAGTAACATATTACAATATGATATTACGTCAAAAGAAATTTAAATAAGTTTTAATTTAGATATAAATGTTAATAATGTTGCTGAGATTACATATCATTTGCTCATGCATTGTTAAAATTGTAAGTAATTAAAACAAAGGTCAGGGAAATCAAGTCAGTAGGGAAATCTCGAAATTGGATCAAAGCAGCAAACACGATGCCCACAAGGAATGACATTTCTGTCAGTCCAAATTATCTTTTAATAACATTCAACATCGACAATATAATCAGTCAAGGCAAAGCCGCAAGCAAATTCTCAAGGGATGCGTTCAGGATCCACCCGATGAATCGTTAAGAGTGGAGCTTGAGAAAATGTCCAAAACGGCCACTGTCTGGCAACCGTTGCGTCGAATCGCCAACTTGACAAAGCCCTGTGATCGAATCTTGAGACCCGTTCCCAAAGAATCCTTTATATCGGAACCCTCCTTTATATCGAGTCTCCCCTAACACCGACCGCGGATCTACCCTCCGAATTGGCGACACCCCTAAGAGCTAGTCGACGGATTGCGAACGGAGACACGTTAAGACCTTTCTCGTTCATGCTCTATGTTCTTTCCCTTCGTCATCGACATCTCCCTCTGCCATGTTCCTCGTTTCTCTATCTAACTTAGCAAGGTTAATTGAACGGTGTTATGTCACTTGATCAGAAATATCATGACTATACCTAGATTTTCGTATTATTAAAAAATTAATAAAAATTAAAATAATCGATTTTTAAAAACGTCCTGTTTACCATACGATATGATACTCATTTTCCAATTTTTCTGATTAAATTTTTAAAAATCATCTAGATATGTTACAATAATTTGATTACATCTTTTTCCCTTTGTTTCGAAAACACAGTGTACATACATATTTCCGTAAATTACGACTGTATCAAATTAACACATGTATGCATGCATTTGCGCGAGGTTCTGTTCTAGTGAGTTCGTAGACAGACGATGATTAATGATTGGCTTAATTATCTACTTGTGGAAGATACACTGCGCAGTAATAGGTATTTATTACAGTATACAGAATATGTTAGTACTATTCATTTTCTCTCAGGATTAAGTATCTTTACAATTTTTAAAGTAAATTTATATTAAAACAAAACTAAATAAGAGTTCTTTATTTGTAACAATTATTTAATTTTAACAATAATTTTTTTTATAAATTCTCAAAATAGGTATATATTAAAATACATTTTGGATTAGCAAACAGAATTTAAATAACTACTTTTTAAATTTTTAAATTTTTACATCTTAAATATTAAATATACAATATTAAGAATGTGATTTAGTTATTTTATAAAATGTGTGTGCGCGCGCACGCGCAAGTGTGTGTGTGTGTGTGTGTGTGTGTGTGTGTGTGTGTGTGTGTGTGTGTGTGTTAATAAAAGAAAATATCTAAACTTTTCAAAGAATTTAAAATTAAGAAGAAATATGTTAATATACGAAATTCTTTAGCGTACTCTGTGTTTGTGATATCACTCGCACGTGTTTCGCACAACTGGTATAGATAGGATTCCACGAATGACATCATATTAGATGACATGCACATGTATTCTAAGTTGGCAATGGATGTCTAGATATTTACCCAATGCAGTTAGGCGGATGTTACTCATTAGAACGTAATTAGGACTTTATCGAATTAGTTCGCGAACTGAGCTAATAATTCGAAATCATGAGACTAAACACGAGTAACAAACTCGTACTTGTACAAGCGCACATAGATACATAATATACTAATTTTCGTGTTATGATCCTATTTGAATATAATCGCAAAAAATCAAAAAGCACTTAAGTCAACAAACTTAAAATCGTTATTGAATATATGTATCATTATAGAATATTATGCAAATCTTGCATATGCTAAATTTATTATTTCACATTATATTATGTGAGATAAATTTCTGAAAAGTTTCTAAAATCTTACGTATAGTTTCTATAATAGATTAGAAAAACCGCTGTTTTATCTTACCCTCGAAATATATCTGTAAGGGCACGTTGACCCAACTTTATACGCCGCTCCAGATAATGAATATCGGCAAGAAGATCTAAATACGTCCCCTACGACCACATCCCCTAAATAACTTCTGGCATGAATGGATATGACATGGGAACATTATTAAACATATATTAAAGAAGATGCATACATTTTGGATTCGTTCCATTCTAGTTAGGAAACAAAGTACACTTTATTTGTATCAACATTTAAAAAACGTATAATGACGGTGTTTTTTAATAACACTTGACATGTCTTTTAACGAATACAAAATAATTTTAACTAATTCAGACGATAAGTAGTTTTTAAAAGATAGTTTTATAGTAATTAAATATTAAACCCAAAATTACTAACTTGATACACGCAATAAACAAAAGAAATAACAGATAAAAGGTGCTTCAATCTTAAAATATTTAAATTGCTTCTTTCCAGAATTTGTGTGAATATCATATGAATTGTTAAATTATAAACTAGGAAATATAAAGTTATTTTTTAATTGTACAAAATAATACAAATAATTACTGATTAAATGCAAATAGGAAACGCGTTGAAATAGTATTTTATACGCAATAAAAGAAGTAATATATAATAACTATTATTTTAGGATCGAGGCCAGACATACGCACGACATCTTCTATAAAAGGTATGATTTGCTTGTAAAAGTCACTTTCATCTAAGAGATCGCATATTGCAATCGTGTAAGTCTCCATCGGGCAATCGAAATAGAAATGAAAAGGATTGAATGTGGGGTAAAGTACATAGAACAAATTTAATCAGAAAGAAGAGAAATTTATATAAACTTTTATATATACAGTAAATTCTGAATTTATGAAGTCAAACGACGTCATATTGTATTTTAATAAAATATAATATACAATCAATATAAATATACAATCAATAGGAGATAAATGCCTTTAAACGGTTTAGCTGGATCTTAAGCATTCTGTCTCTCTCTTGCATCATTGTATATAAATTTATATACTACGTATGTGTAATCCTTTAAACTGTGCCTTGAAATGACTTTTCGGTATTGAAACACAAATTCCACTGAACTACCGTAATAATATTACAAGTTAAATTGACTAGCAATTTAACAACTCGATACTCATAATCATCTTAGAACGCTCGTAATAATTAATACTATAATGCTGAATGACATATTAAAATCTATAATTTTAAAAATCATATAAATCTACTCATGTAAATTTATTTGATGTAAGAACGTCTTCTATATAAATAATAATAATTAATAATAAATTCTTTTTATTAAAAATTGCATTGTACAAAGAAACATTTTGTAATTAAATAAAATAAGAATGATATGTCATATAAAAATTAAATATATTAAATGTATTAAATATATATTAAAATATTTTACTCTGTAATAAAAGTCATTAGAGTAAAGTTGTTATTTTAATGCAAATTATGTGAACAGAATTGTTAAGAACTTGGATAATAACATTAAAAAAATTAATACTTTATAATAAGCTTTAATAAAGCTATTATCATCACGATTATTAAATCGAGAACACTATCACGTCAAGGGAGACTAACGAAGGTACGATAAAGCGCAGTCCATCAAGGACATCAGTAGATTTTAGATTGCATGTCACGTGTCTCCCATGAAGGACCATCGAGGGAACAGACCGGCATTATCACGCCCGAGTAGCTGCATCCCAGGTTTTTTTCGAAGCAACACTTCTCCGTGAAAGCGATCGCATCTGGGGTCTCGTGCTCGATTAGAATAATATCATCCAATGAAAATAATCAAACCCCCATGCAACGGAGCGATATCGGCCATCGGTTATCGCACGATAAACTACTAATAGCTATAACGTGCGAAAGCAAACGCTCTCAACGCAATCGGTTTAGCGAGACTGTTTACTTAGAACGGTAATAGGCTTACCGTTGCGCTACAGTAAAACGATTGCATGCTCTACGCACCATACCGTTTTATTCATCATTTTAACATCGTCTGTCATGCGAGAGTTATCTATCGCGTCTTTATCAAGCGAGTGACGATCGAGAGGCATGATCATGTCGAGCGAACAATACCACCGTCTAGCACCGTACTAAACGGCTTTGATCGACCAAATTAGTCTGCGGCGTTGTAACGCTTTGCAGAGATTTAATTTAACTGTGTGACGACGCATTTGAATGCACGCATAACTGCTTTTTAATTGGCATGATGGGGAATGTGGCGTTTCTACAGCGTAAAGGTTTTGTTGCCTCCTCAATATGATGATTGTGACATAGTAATTTAGCAATTTGCAAATTATGTCATATACAATAATAATCATAAACATGAAAGTAGAAAATATTACTAACAAAATAAGAAATTTATTTAAATTCTCATATTTAAACAAATTCTTATATAAATGAAAATAATATTTTAAATTAATACAGCTTCTTTTACAACTTTTTAAATGTCAACTGTACCTCTAAAATGTTCTTCGATAATGCACTGAGAAAAAATTATTTATTTGACTAAATTAATTTAGTTCTCTTTATTTTTTTATCGGAGAACATATGTATTTAAGTGAAATATATTTGATGCATTCTCCAACAAAAGTAATAAAGACAAACTGAATTAATTCACTTGACTGAATAATTTTTTTCTCAGTGTATATACCTATATTTGTAAAATGCAATTGTCAAAAGTAAATAATTTTTTTTTCAAATAGATAATAGACATTTCTTTATTCTGCTTACTTTTAAGAGTTATTTAAAATTAATTTATACATAATATGTCTATCATTTCTGTGTTCTAATTTAAATATTACGGAACTCTAATATTATGTCATAATTTATTTGTGACGTAGAAAATAGGTTATGCCACTCACGAATAATATAATATGCTTTTATAGCATAATGGAATAAATATATAATTATAATCAATTATTCACTAGATAATTCTGAAATAATTGAGTAGTATAAGCTAAATTAATTATTCCTTATGCAAAATTATAATTGTGACACAAATATGTGCACCATTCAATTATATCACTTACTAATACTGTAATATTAAAAGTAAAGAATATCACATAAAGATATTCGTCTTCTACATAAAGTACTTACATGGGATAACTTTATAAATGTATTGATCGCGCTCCTTTTTTTATTACACGTGGATATACATTTTCAACGATCAGGGAGAGATTATAAATATTCTGCGCAAACATAGTAGTGAGGTATCATCATGGACAAACTAGAACTGTGTGAAACAATGTTCAATTCTAAAATCGATAAGTAAATTTACTAGAATATAATGCGATATAAGTAATCGTTACAATCGCAACAATTGATCTTTTATTGGTACATGAAATTAGTTTAAGTAAGCATTACATCGATTGATTCCAAAATCAGTCGTGTTATTTAATAATGTATTGTACTGAAAAAATCGATACCATAATCAGTACGGATATACACTTTCGTATATTAGCTATATTAGAACAACCGATTTTATCGAAATTAATACATAATAAAAATGTAAATTAATATAATTATTATCCAATATAATTATTAATTACTTAAAAAACTAAATAAAGTATTAAAATAAATTCTAAAACATAATAATAAATTTAGTATAAAATAACAATTCAATGACTTATAAAATAAACACAATAATAATAATGTTCTTTGTGGAAAGGCATGACATCAATATAAGAAACTGAGCGAATCACCATCTAAACTTCTCTGATATATTTTCCTTATATTTCGTGAGAGTATAGCTTTCTTTTCTTTTGAACATCGTAACAGTAAATAGAATGATGACTAAAGGTATAAGAATTTGAAAGATCCATGAAGTTTATAAAATTTATATTTATCTACCTTTTTGTTAAAAATTTACAGTTTTATTGTATCAATTGTTTGCTATTGAGATTAATCTAAGTTAACATTTTACATGTAAAAAATTATAAGCAAAATAACTAAAAAACTGAAGGAAAAATTATTTATGCTTATGTTATATATGGCACGACTGTGAAGATAAGAGATTAAATAGGAAAGGGTTAAAACAGGAAAGTGTAGGTATAATTTGCAACTATACCTACAAGATTATTGATTATATCGTATAACATACTGACATAGGCCGCTTTTAATAGAAGGCTGTCTATGACGTACTATTTTTAAAGATGGCAGAACAAAAACATGGATATATATATATTCAAACAAAGCCTTTGTTTCAATACGTACTTATAAAAAAATGTTATTCTACACTTTCAACTTATTTTTTTAGAATTAAAATTATCTTCTTCCCAAATAAATCATTTCTGTCCATCATGCGTGTATAAAGTAAAGAAGTTAAAAGACAAAAATGCAGATATATATTGAATAAGATCCAAAAATTTCTGACCCTAGAGTACAAGAAGTGATAAAATGAAACGACTATTTCCATCTCTTCCATTTTTAATCAATTATTTTCATTCCAACACGTATTTTAGAACAGTAAATTAATTTTTTTATACTAGTACAAAATTATTCTAAATTTTTGTTTTTAAAATGATTGAAAACACTACGGAAATTATTTTAATTTAAAAATTATTTTTTATTTTCTATATTAAAATCCGATTTTCGTAAAAGATATCGGTTATGAAGAAGGAGTCTCCACAATATTAAACCATTTTTAAAATAAAAATTCAGAATATTTTTAATTGTAAACAAAAATTAATTTATTGTTTTAAAAGATATATAAAATAAAAGATAACTATAAAAAATACAAATGATTGTTTTATTTTATCACTTTTCCTATATTCATGGGCCGGAAACTTTTTCATCTTACTACATATTTTGTATGCATGTAGGATATTTGATGAAGATTTTCCCGGAAAGTGTTTCATGTATGATAATCGGTGATCGGAACCTTGAGGGGTGAAAGGAAAGATGGTAGCAAAGAATGCATCTTTGCATATTATATGTACAAGTAACGTGTGCACGGCAAAAAGTATGTAAATAAGTACAAATCTTACATAGTAATTTCTGAAAGTTTGCCTAGAGCTTCTTTACTTATATTTTTTGAAAAATTTTAAAACGCTATTTAAAATGTTATTTTATGATAATATGAACGTATTGCATAAAGACAATATACTATATTCCAATATGCATTACAGAATTATACATACATATGCATACAGAAACTCGATGAACTTTGTAACTATCATATGCAAGGTCTGCAACGTATCATCAGAGAATGGTTCGAGTGATAAAAATCCGATTTAAAAAATCCAAGTCAGAACTGTAGCCTGTTTTTGTCAAGAGTACTGTAATATGAAAAAATACATACGCACTATAGTACGTGCTCGTGCATTTTTCCAAAGAAGTTTATTTCAATCAGTATGGATATATATGTCTTCTTATCTGATTACCATTTTACAATATAATCTTATTTTATTAAAAGGAAAAAAATAATTAAACAATTTGTGTACATATTAAATTTCAATGTAAATATAAAATTGTTTTTTTTACCTTAATATTCTAAATATTGATTTTAAACGATTAGGACAATTTTGTGAATGGCAGCGATCTAAAACAGTCTGTGCAAATTTTTGGCACTGCGTGTTAAAGCTATTGGCACCTATTTTTAATCGTAAAGCTAAGAATGTCTTGAAGCCAAAAGTCTTCGAACTATCGTAATCGAGAGATAGCATGACCTAGAAAAAGTTAGTGAAAGTAGATACACGGGGAAGACTACAAATCATTGGCTCAGTTTTTACAATTTCGGAATTCTACCTTTTAAACAATTAATTATTATAATTGAATTGCATTAATATACGAGAGAGAGAGTCTTTCTCCATATTTTCATGCCAGGAATTTTGTATACTATATGCTTTCTTTGTAGTAATTGTAATAAGTAAAATACGAACATTTATAGTAATCAGCTATACCACTTACACCGTGATATGTATCAATTTACATCTTAGTAGTGACGTAAATTGATACATATCACGATTTAAGTTGGCTACATGATAAATTCCATACTGAATTAATGAAGATATAAAAATAGAAATAAAAAGATCGCAAATATGTATTTTATGATAAAAGATTGTACCTTTTAAAGTTATTTTTTAATCGAACAGTAAAATACTGTTATAGAAAAACAAATGTAAACTATTTTAAATGTAACTATTTAAATGTAAGTTATTCCTATTTAGTAAAAATATTAAATTTATTTGAGTTATTTTGAGTTATTATTTATACAGTAATTTGTTATAATAAAATAATTAAAATCAATTACGTAGGGATGGAATACATTGATATTTAAGATAAGCTTAGATTGACTTGATGTTACTGTTCACATGAGAAGTGTGTGAACACTCAATTACAATTTAACTCTGACAAAATGCTTTATTTTTATTATTACTGTTTTGCTATAAGTACATAAATAGAACACACAACGCCTCTTGTGCAAAACAATCCCAATCTCTTCTATTCGATTTATATAATCGTCCAATCACATTATACATTAGATCAAGAAAAACTAATAACTCCAAAAATTGAAAAGAACTGTTAAATACGATTTTGTTAGTATCAGTAATGTATCAGTAATGTAGACGGTGTGTATACATTTATGTTTATCAAAATTGCTTGTTAACATAAAACACTTATTAACATAAAAACATAATAAACTGTAAAATTGCAAAACAAATTTCCAAAACTCTTTTTGATATTATATAATAATATGATTAAACACGGTTTTTTCGTTGTTTCAAAGCCATCTTATTTTTGTTACTAGCTGTAACTGATGTAAAATAAATATCTACAATATGCAATTTTCTGCAATTTTATAGAATAACTCCGGTATATATGCCGCACCCATTAAAAACTTAATTTATTAAATATTATTTACTATGTTTATAGCAAACAAAATATATCAATAAAAACTGTCTACTACTATGAAAAAAATATTAGAAATTCGAAATATTTATTTTTCATATTAAAAAATAAACTTTTTAACCTTTACATTATTGCTGTATATCATGCCGTACGGTTCATGAAAAATTTACAAATAATGCATATAAATAAGATGTATAATGACACAATAACTTATAAAATGTGTTTATAAAGTTTTATTAAGGAATAAGAATGATAAATATGAAGTAATAAATAATAATTACAATCTTCCTACATATATATATTACAAGTATTATGATGTGAGGTACATATTTCATATAATGCCGTTTATTGCATTTAGTGCACTGAATTTAAATTGCGCACTTTGTATGCTTTGGTCATAAATCCAGCTCGCTAAAAATGCTGTATATCCCAAACAAGTGAGATATACAACAAACTACACAAAGAATACAAAAAAAACAAAGCACTTGTATTTTGCTACACAACATACTTTACTATTTCACTACATATATGTATCACGAAATAACAACTAAGTCTTTTACACGTCCTACAGTAATTTTATGTAGATTATAATTTATAATGGCGTTACTTACAGTGACAAATCGATTCAACTCTCAATAATTTCATTAATATTAACAGTGAGAAGCTGAAATCATTAACACAATACTAATATAACATAAAGGCATGCAACAGAGTAGTTGCGGGAAAATTACTCTCATTCTTTCTATTTTTTCTGACTTCTGCTGCGTAAATCCCAGCGCGACGTATTTGCCGGAGTTACCCTATGTTGTATATAATAGCAGATTTTCCAGGTCAAGAACTTAATTCATAAAAATATCGTTTTTATCAATACGTTAATAATAATACATCAATTAAGATTAGCTATATGCTTCATAAATTTTAATATAATAATAAACATTTATATAATTATATATTATATATGTGTATATATTTTCAATGAGACTGTCTGAAAAGTTGGATAGCACGGGTAGAATTAAACCGAGCAACGTTTGAAGTTTACACGTGACCAAAGGTAGTCCGATTATGAGAGCTTCTCATTGTTCGGCATGATGAATAGCAGAATTACAAAGCTCTCGCACGAGGGAGCCATATCTCATATTAAATAACGTCAAGAAAGAGGAAGCTTATAGAAAATATGGCGCATAGAAAGTGCTGGGTTCATGTTTCTCGTAAAGACACTAGATAATGTTGTCATAATCGAACGAGAGAGAGTAGTCAAATGTTCAACAAAGAGTACAAAAAAAAACGTGCATTTGGAATACCAAACGATGGATACGCCTAGTTTACGCATCTCGTATAAATCTACTTTGAGTCCTTTCACCGCGGCAGGTGTCTACGCATACAATAACGGAGGCGGATACGCGCATACGCAGAAAAGTGCAACGAGTGGGCTTTCACGAGAGGCAATGTAGCATGTTGTGTCGCCGTTCTGGCCGTCCAACATGGAAATACCAAGTGTAGGAATGCAATGTGTGGTTTTCAACCTGCGCAATCGATTTCCTTTGAATCGAAGCATAATTAAATGTTATATGTGCTGCAGATCGATTAGCATATTAAAAGATTAAGAAAGAGAATAAGTGAACGCATTTTATTGACACTGAAAAAAATATAAATAAAAGATAAAAAGTTTTAGCAAAAAATTTTTTTTAATGTGTAACGTCTATTAAATATAATATATTTTAAAAATATATTAAAAACATTTCCATATTTATTATACTACAAACTTTTCTCCCCTTCCCTCTCTCTCTCTCTCTCTCTCTCTCTCTCTCTCTCTCTCTCTCTCTCTC
>NW_017305180.1:3291425-3298863 GCF_001594115.1 Trachymyrmex septentrionalis
TCTCTCTCTCTCTCTCTCTCTCTCTCTCTCTCTCTCTCTCTCTCTACCCCCCTCTTTCTCCACCAAACTAAAAACTATACAAAAATTGTGGAAATAAAAAATAAATTTTATATATTTTTTTTTCAAACGTTCGATGAGCAAAATAGATTACATAGATTGAAGATTATGAACAGGCAGAAATTATGTAGTAAATTCTTTTCTTTTAAATTTTTTAGAAATAAAAATTGCATTTTATTGTAAATTGCAGTGTCTATTTAAAGAAGAAAAGATCATTTATGCATAAATAATCGGCAGTAGTTTTGAACAGCTTAGCGAACTCCTGGATCTCTGTCGCTTTATCGTTGAGAAGCAGCGCTGCATGCAGCACCAGTTATCCTTGAGTTCGATCCCCTCGATTCGATTGGACCGCGAGTGTGCGTGACCGCGGGCGTACGCACACGCATGCGAGTGTGGATTCACGCGTACGATTAGATTTATATGTATTGACCGTGCGTAAAACGCGATTTGAATGTAACCGCGATACGCTGGCCGATCGGTCTAGGCTCTCTGTAATTTGCGTGCTACTGTCCTCTTCCTTGAAATAAATTAGCTTGAAGTACCGTATGTGTATGTGTAACTACATTTCTTCAAATGTTCAATCTTGCTAGTTAAATACTCTTTAAAGTAAATCTCTGCACTCTGAAGAGTGAAATCTCATTTTTAAAGATTAAAAATTAAGCCCGTTCTTTCAAAACTGGCTTAATTTTCGTTCTTTAAAGTGAAATTCCACTTCAAAGAATTTAATTTTAAGAAATTAATATTGTGTATTTTGTAATTAGTCAAACAATTTCATCTAATTTAATGTAGCTTACAGATGGCATTAATTTTCTAGAAAAAAAGCATATTAAAGTGTTTTTAAAGTACTTTTAATTTCCAGAATTGTTATTATTCTTTTAATATTTAATATCATTCTTTGTCATTCTAAAAGTTCTTTTACCGATTTTTATGTAATAACCATAAAATTAATAAATAAAAATTTTAAGTTTATTTCATGTGTATAAAAAATTAATAAATATTATTTGTATATGCAAAATTGTTACGTGATTGCACGGACTTCGTAGTTTAATTCTTCACAGTATTTTTTCCTGTTACACCACGAGAATATTGCTGATTCCAAGATATCAACTTATTCCGTGAATATTAAATTGCTTGTGCATCAAAGTGTTGAATAAGTGTAAAAGAACGATAATGAAGACAAGTTATTCGATGTCGCGACTAAATTAAATATTGCAAATCCACTCGGCAGAAACGAAATTTTCGCAATCTCCACGTAATCTACTAATTCCGCTAATTAAAACGCGTAACAAACATCATGTAATTATATCGCACGATGAATTCGAGGAAGTGCAGCATCCAGCCATTTCTACGACCACTCTCCCAAGCTTTAAATTATTCTACTTTCTAGGGATTCCTGGTTTCTAAGAATTAAATATCAACGAAGCAGTAACAGAGGCAAAAGCTTTTTCATCAAAGAAAATAAGCGTCTCGTCACCTCAAAAATATAATGTTTGTTTGTTTATTCTGTTTATAATAAACATGTTTGCTTTTATAAAATAAATCCATGATTCTTTTCAAGAGAAATTTTGCCAGTTTTCTTCTGTATAAAAATTAATTTTTTCACTTTACGCGTTATATCATATCGCAAAGCTGTCATGTCAAAGCAACAAGAGAATATAATATTCTTAAATTTTATAAAATCTCTCGCTTTAATTTCATAAAATGCATTTATATTTCACGAATAAATTATCAGTTTGGCATGTTGAAAATAAGATACGATTTATATGAAATGTTTTTTGTCGATTTTTTAATAAAATTATCATAGAATTAATTAATAGACATTTTACAAGTCATTTCATTATGCGTGTAATAAAATATTACGTGTACTTATTAAATCTATTAAAATTACATTTAATAAAGTTTCCAAAACAGTAATTATATTAATACGTTTAAAAAAAAGCACTTATATGTATATCCTTATATATATAAATTGTATATATATTTTAAATAAGAGAGACAAATTATATATTTATATATTAATTAAATATGTTTTTATAAAATTTAAAATAAAATAATAACAGCAAGAATAAATATAGTAAACTAGTTTACTGACTTTCCTTTTCTTATCTTTTTCTAAACTTGTTTATTACATCTTTCCTTATCATTATTACTATT
The DNA here is from genome assembly GCF_001594115.1 of Trachymyrmex septentrionalis. Taxonomy (NCBI): domain Eukaryota; kingdom Metazoa; phylum Arthropoda; class Insecta; order Hymenoptera; family Formicidae; genus Trachymyrmex; species Trachymyrmex septentrionalis. Next base: position 3,293,637 of record NW_017305180.1, read on the forward strand.
ATATATTTTATAAAAACATATTTAATTAATATATAAATATGCCATCTGTCTGCTTCTTAAGGCATACATAATTTATAAACATAAATAAGTATTTGGTGCAAAACAGCGTTGTTATTACAAACAATAAAAATTAGAATAAAGAGTATAGACAATACATAAATATAAAGTATAAAAAAATTGAATAAAAATGTTAATAAAAATTGTTAACTTTATTATAAATCTATTAAAAAGATTAAGTCCTATTAAATCGTAAATTTGTAAAATTTTATTAAATTTGCTTCTCAGATTTGATTTCATGAAAATCGTAATTATTCATAATATTTGTAATAAATTATTTTGATATTTTGAAATTAATTTTCAATGTTTATATAATATTTAGCATGGTACAGATGCAGCTTTTCGTAATTGTAAACTGAATGTAGCGTTTACGGTATCCAATGGATGAAAGACTGATTCGGACACGTGCTTGCGAGCAAAGGTCATTGAAACGCAAGCGCCAACCGCACCTCATTGTATCGTCATTTTCACTGTTGAAACCGTCATGCATGAAATACGTCATTCCATCTATGAAATGGGGATTCACAAATGCAGTAGTAAGCTTACATAATTCGCATGACGCACATTGATAGTCTCAGTGCGATAAATACCAAGGACTTATGTCGCGCTCAAAGATTTCCAAATGCTTGGGAAAACTTAATTGTCACGAAAATTGAATTCTCACGTCTATAATGTTCGTGATGAACACCAAAAGTCCAGCGCAACGGAAATAATATATTAGTCATGCTGTAACCAATGTGATTGACGTCATGCGTCCATGTTAATAAAGTTCCTCGTTACAGAAATACCTGAGGCGTACAGTCAGCGATTTTAGGAATGCAAATGTATATATGTAGATTTTATTCCATCTTCATTCAGTCGCATGCATTTTTTAACAGGTTTATAAAAGTTCATCTATAGAACAAGTTATATTCATTTTATTTTTAATTTCTAAAAAATTATCCCTATTTATAAAACTAATTTGTACAAAAATAATACAATTTTATTATGCAAAATAAAAAGAAAAAGTATTTTAAATTTATCCATTCATTTCTTTTTTAAGTAGGTATTTCCACGTTAACACACAGGTAAACAAAGTTACTCACGGTAAAGTATAGTGTGTGTCAAAGTTCTATTAGATTATAACATAACTACTCTTCATCATAGTATCGATAAACATTAAAGATAAATTATAGTACTTATATTTGTTTACATATTTCTCGATATGAAGAATGTCTGTTATTTTTTTTTTCTTTTACACTTCAGATATGAATGCACAAGCAATAAAATAATAAAATTCAGAATTTAAAAAAACAAAAATAACACACACACACACACACACACTTTTAATATCTAGAAATAAGTGAAATATATAAGTCATTGTACGAGTATGTATAAATTTGCGAGAGAACGAAATGAGAAATAAGAATGTATAAGGGGTGTAACCGAGGGTGAAAAATGGAAGTAAGAAGGGCAAACTGTCATTTCCGACGGCTGCAAATCTCGGATTTTATGAAGCGTGGAATAAACCATCCTTTCGTGTACAGAAAGTGTTTCGCAAAACGTTTAAGAGGAAAATGTTAATGGTCACGCCATGACATGCGATTTATGCTAATACTCGCATGAATTTTGTTCCATCATAATACAATTATAAGTATATAAGCAAAAATTTTAAAAAGTACAAAAAATGTAATCAAAATTGATTCTTACAAAAATTCTTACAAAATTATTCTCTTGGGCTTTTGTGATTAAATTATTTTAATAAACCGAATTGTGAAAAATAAAATATATATTAAAACGCATTCTGCGTTAATTAAATTAAAGATTAACATTTTTCATTTATTTTAGACCTTGCTTAATATTTAATTTTAAATAATTCCATACTTATAAGTTTTCAGAAAATAACGCTAAAAAAAATCCTGTCACTGAGTAGGTGCTACCATTGATATATTGTTGAAGCTAAATACCCTGAACAATACCGTATGATTACAACTGTCACGTGTACTACATGCGAGTGACAGTTTCGTCTCATATCAGATGTGACAGAATAGTAAGTGACAAAAAGTAATCGTAAACGTTACATTTGATGTAAAAACAACACCGCGACGTACCGAGAGGCGAAGACCATTTCCAGCATGACTGGTAGCCCTCTCGAGTGGCTGGTGGGCGGACGGGTGGTTTCCCATTTCTCTTGAACGATGTTTTCACGACGAGCAATACTACTCGCGTCAAATATCCAAATACAACAGATCGGTGGCAGTTCCACGTATCCTTTGATGCACCATACACGATGTCACTGACGTCTAATGACATCCACGCTCAGTGACACAAGTGTGGCCTTTATGTAGCACACTTATCTCTTGTATAATATATAAGAGAGAGAGAGAGAGAGAGAGAGAGAGAGAGAGAGAGAACTTCACTTATTGGAGTTTCTTTTTAATACTTCATAAGCACCTCATTCAAATTTTGACAGATCTACTAGAAACACTACGTGAATCCGTTTCAATTTATCAACACCAGCCGATCCTTAGATTTTTCCACTTTATTACGATGTAGACTCTAAATTCTTATATTATTAGTGAATCCTTTCGCTTGATGGCATTCAGTAAACTTCTCACCAAAAATTATATCAAAGATATCAGCGTAGTCCTATATCAGTGCAAGCACTATTATATCACGAAATCGAAATTGGCTCTCACGCAACATCCATTCACAGTTTCACACACTTGATATATCACGACCGTTCATGCATCAGGCACTACACGCCTCACAAGCTGCGATCAGCTCCGAAACGCTCCACGCTGGAGCTAGCACTTCGCTCATGCGTTGATCGTAACCGACCAGGGTAATTTTAGTCCGGCACAACGGCCACTGAATGGATGCCGCGAAAAGGCAGAAGGAGAGAGCGAGAAAGAGAAAACGAGAGGTAGGGGCAAACGCTACTGCTGGTGATGGATGTCGCGATGCGTGGAGGACATGGCGGCGCAAGATGCTCCCGAGAGCCGGCCGGTAAAAACGTAACCAGATAGACGTAAGAGAGGAGACTGTTGCCTTCTCCTCTTTCTCCTACTCTTCCTCCTTTTCTTCTTTTACTTGGTCACTTTTTACCAGTGACCGTCCCGAACTGGTCATACGACTTGCTCCAGGCTGACGTCAGAGATTCCACCTAGAAGAGTGGGATTCTGATCAGTCTCTCTCTCCGTTTCTGGTCTCGCGACTAAGTCTCTCCTCTCTCCGAGTAGTTCACTCTCTCTACCTTGGACCTGCTGGTCGCAGATGTTGCGAACACCTCATGGATAATAGTGGAGAACCAAGAATTCTCCTGCACAATGCAATCGGCACTCTGTCTTACGTGATGTCTTACGAACTCTTTCTGTTATTTTTAAACGATGACTGTCTGTGCCCTCAATACGTTGCTACAAAGAGCACCACAAATTCCAATTGTATTTTTCTCGCTCTCTAGCCGAGTTTATTCTTCTTTTTTTGACAGCAATCGTCGCTTCCTCAGAAAATATGAGCTCCGTCATCAAGAATATTTTCAATGCAAATCTCACGAATTATAAATAATTCAATTGTGTAAATGTCGGACGGACAGGGATATTAGATACTACAAGATATGAGACTAGAACCAGCTTCATTTAACTTTTAAATCTGACATTTGTACGTTCTATAGATGAACATCTTCTCTCAGAGCACTTTTCCCACTCGAGGATATTACGTATAATCAATTAAACTAACTTCACACACTGCTTTAATGCACCAATTAATCACGGCCGAAAAAACTTCGGTATATTTTACAAACTAGTTCTCATGTGAATTTCCGTAATTTAATCGATGCAATATTTTCCCATCTAATCAGCCGTAAAGTGCAATATAATTTCCGACGAGGCAATTAATGCATCAGACACCGGAGAAGCATAAACAAGTTGATCTTTTCAGACGTTATTGCCTTTTTTAAACCTTTTTTATATGTTTTGTTATTTCATGTAATTATCCTTCTTTATCGCTAATGCGAGAGATTGGCACACAATATCAATATAAAATAAAAATTGTCTCGCGACAGATAAAAACATTTGTCGCAAAGATTATAATGCAATTATCCTCGAGATTGTTTAACATGCGTCAACTAATGGAGCAGCAACGAAGCGCAGCTACGCGACATAAGTTCCCACGTTTTTCCGTTAGCACCGTCGCCGTCACGCTCAGCTACTTCCGGCGACCCCACCGGAACTCAAAGTACGTTTAACCTCTCGTATGGAGAATCCAATTGAAGCGTCCAGGAGTTTGACACTTTTGTAGATCACTCTCGGAAAAATTATCTATCACTTATTTCCACTCCAGCAAGATTTATGCAATCAAGCGAATAAAAACGCACGATCACACAGCACGATAAAGTTCTTCAGCTTATGTTGACGAGGAAATGATTTAAAAATTAACAAAAATATTCACGTTTAAAAAATTGTTCAAATAATTGGAATAGAAAAACAATTTCTCATGTAATCCAACGGGCGGTGCCACGGCTTTCGAATGCAAGCTTAACGTTTTCACGATCTGATGAACGCGCCATCTAGATTCACAGGTAACACAGGTAGATGATTCAACAATATAACAATTTCATGGAGGACGCGAAGCGTGATGAACACTTATCAATAAAATTCAAATTTAAAAAGGGTATACCGCCGAGCTGTCTCACTTTTGCCGTACAAAACGACGCAACGCAACATTGTAGCAACTTTCACCGAACGGTATAGATGAGAAGAGTTCGTTTGAAGGTACACTCTCGGGCTAAACAAGTCTTACCAGCGAATATACGACAACCCCCCCTAAGAGACTCTAGACGCGAATGCCGAGGGACCAACAGACCCAGGTCGCTCTATCCCACTTTGCCGTTTGTCAGGGACAGATCTAGATCTTCCAGGCCCTTCCTTTAAAGATATTTTCTTGTAGTGTTTATCTTCTTTACCTCCTTATCTCCTTATCTATTTTTTAAATAAAATACTCTTACATGCGATATACTAGAATAAAGTTTATAAAATATATTTTATTTAAATTTATATATTTTTATAGATAAGATTAAGTTTATGTTGCGGGTTTTTCTTGATAAATGTTTTATACGCTTTTAAAATCCTTTATCCATAAATATATATTTTTCCAAATGATAAAGCTCTTCATTTTTCATATATATATATAT
>NW_017305180.1:3298963-3305960 GCF_001594115.1 Trachymyrmex septentrionalis
AATGCATAACGTATGTATATTCAATTTTAATGTTTATTAATTTTTTGGTATACAAGCTGTATAGATATATGCTTTTTATTTCTTGAATTGTACAACAAATTAATAAAATTTAAAATTGAATTTTACAATCAAAATTAAATTTAATTAAAAATTCTATAAAACTTCTTTGATTAAATGAATATTTTTTCCGATTATATATACATTATATATATTTTATATACAATTTCAGGAACTTCATTGTATGTAGGAAAAGACAGCCCTCTCACTTGAAATCAGCCAAATAAAAATCCCTCCTCTTTCCTCTAACATGAATGCCTTGGCTCCAAGTCGGACCCAAGTTGTTTCCTTCTCCCTACCTTGTGAAAGTCTCAGGGATATAGTTAGACTTTATAGTACCCCGATCATCGGCTTCCGCTCGAAGTTAAATCGACGAAGCAAAACCGGTTTTTCACATGATTACGCATCGTTTGAGAGGATGACTCGAACTCGATTTCTGAGCTGTATCAGAGAAATTTACATCGACGCTCATAATCTAAAGATCGTTACGATTTTTGTAGATGTTAGATGACGTTGCCGAGACGATAAAGAGTTCAGGTCAATTCGAAACGAAAAGCCGGGATGGATATCAGAAGTTTACGGTAGTGAGAGAAGCAGCTGCCGAGGCAAATGCTCGTACATCTGCTGAGACCGAGAGAAGTTTACCACGGAATCTGACATATCTTTCAGACGAGAGAGCTTTCTTGTCGAGCAAAATCTGTTTTCTTTTAGCATACGAAAACTTGGAAAGTATTAAAAACTATATTTTCTACTACTGAAAATTTGTCAAAATAATTGACTGCATTTTGATAAAATTGTTTTGTTATATAAATTCTAATAAAAGATATAAAACAATTCTCGAAATAGAACGTAATAATTTATTTATGGAAATTTAAATCTCATTCAACGGGATAGAATTTGCTATTTCGATGAAATAACAGAAGACGTAAAGCAACTCATTAAATAATAATCTGATTAAAAAAAGTAATTAAACATATTATTGAAAAAGAATTTTAAAGCTATTAATTTAATCAAGATTATTTAATATTACTGTATATATATATATATATATATATATAATTCAAAACTGGCCTATTTAAAACAGGATTACATTCTTATTACGCAATTTTTATTATTTTTATTATATAATTATAATTTTAATCAAATTGCACAGCTGAAGCTTTAATTAAACAAAATGTAGGTTGTAGTACCTAACGGAGCTAAAGTTCTCAATGATGTGCGCCCTTCAAGCAGCTGCAATACATGGATTTATTTTCCGCGTTTAAGGGCGTGCAACGAAAATGATGAAAGAAATCCAACATCTGCCTTTGCTCTCCTACGTCTTCTCTTAGAGAGACTTTCCGATTTGAAAGCTAAACACGACATTAAATATAGGAAATTTGTTATAAAGATTTTTTACGTTTAATGAACGTACAGTCATATCACACCTGAAAAAAATCTAAATTCTGATTTAAAAGAAATTTAAAAAAATTAAAAAAAATTAATTTAAATATTAAAAATAGTGTTTATAATTTTATTATAATATTATATATCATTAGCGTAAGAAATGATAAATATGATAAAAGATAGATAAAGAACATAGATTTAAGTTTTACAACATTTTCTCCTGCCAATTTATTTTCTTCGTAAAATGAAAAACTTTCTGTTAATAATATAACAATACAAAAACCTATTTAAATAACTCGAATCTTCTTACACTAAGAAATCTTTTTACGTGTATTTCAAGAAGCACAAAATATTATATAAATGTAGAATTTTTTATTTCTACCGATAACAAAAATAACTTCGACTGATAAAATTAAATGTCTCATGCTTCTTATTTGCTTCTTGACACCGTATACGTATATTGCAATGCGAATGATATCATTATTTAGCACATGTTGTGATCGTGGCCTTGTCCCTTATTTCAGCATGTAGTAGAAATCTTTGCGGCGGCTTTGAAAAAGGTCGTGAGCCGCAATCGTGCGTCGCTCAGCTGCGACTATTTCGGTCGAATTTTTTTTTACGTTATGCACACAGCACACTCAACTTACGGACAAGAGTTTCACAATACGTCATGGTGCACGCACACTCGGAATACCGGGCGTTATGTGTGAGCACAGGTGTAAAGAGTAACGAACGATAGAGGTGCACTTGTGTCTCGTGATCAGAGGGTGACTCCCAACATCTTTCATGAAACCTGCAACTACGGCTACGGTAACATAGACCATTGCTATTCTGGTGTCTGCAACACCCTTTATGTAAGTTACCCTTTACTCCTTTACGAATTACTGAAGCTTTGATATCCGACTGACGTGTCATAATAGTGTAAACTGAGGAAAAATTAAAAGAAGAAATTAATATCAAGATTAATATCAATATTAAAAAATAAACTGTTTAGTATGATAGATTCATCCGTTTAGTCAGTTTAATAAATAAGTTATTTATGGATTACATTTATTTTTTAATAATTATACACAATATCTGTAATTAATTAGAATATAAAATAAAAGGTATAAAAAATATTGCATACCTGTATGAATAAATATAAAATCGATATAAGTTTAATTTGAAAGTTAATTTAAAAGTTAAATTTAAAAGTTAAATACACAATCCTAAACAATTCTGAAAGCTTTTAAAGCATACAAAATATCATAATACTAACTTTTTTCAATTTTAAAAATAAGAGTGATTATATTATACATACAGTTCTCTTCAGCTTCTAGTGTTCTTTTATCAATATCGATCAATTTGATGAAAATACGTTCTTTCAACAAAGAGAGCTTTCGAGAGCAAGCTTTTTAATATTTTCAAACTAATAGAAGTTTAAAATTTACTATGCCGATATGTTTTCTCAGCGAGTATCCTATTACTATATTTTCATAATAATAATAATATTTTAATGATTATATCTACATGGGAATTTTAAGAAGCATAACGAAGATATTGTTGGACTAAATGTATTCATTTACAAATTATAGGTGACTACGTACAAACGAGTTCAAAATATTCGTTCGGCACAAGTTATGGCATGTGACGTGTCGTTAATAATAACCGGTTTCGAGAATACTGCGTACTATTGCAAAATCTATTTACTACCGTATCAACAGACGAATAATTACATTACTTTGCATATGCAAAAGTATATTACATCACTTCAACCACGATGTGCTTCACATGAACCGTCGGTTCATAACTAGATTTATTACGAAGAATACCTCATTAGAAACATATAAATTTTCATAAACTACGTTTGACAAAATAATAAAATTAATGACTTTTCCGTTGTTAGAAAATGAGAAAGAACAATATTCTTGCCGATATTAAGTTATTTATCTCATTTCAAAAGTAATTTTTGTTTAAAGTACATATGTCTTACTACATTACTCCCTGCACAAGTAACGTTTGAAATTTATAAATACTAAAATTCATGTAATTATCCTGCAATTATACCATAAAATATATATAACAATATATACAATACGTACAATATAAATAATATATACTATATAAAAATAAGAATCTTTTTAATTTCTAACATTAAAATATTTTATCATTAAAATATCGATCATTTTTATTATAGGTGTCAACGTACAATATATGACGGCTTGTCAGTACATCTATCGTTTGAACGTTTTTTCCGTTGTGCGGAAAGAGCATGAGATAATAGCGTTCTATATAGAATGCGTCTTTCGAGTCTCTCTCGCACGTGCGTTCACGGTCGCGCCATATGGTTGTGACAAAACCACATGCCGGTATATTCCCATGCATATTGAGCTAGCAGGTACCAACAAAAGCATGTGTTTTAGCATATATCACCTCTGCATGGAGAATTTCGAGTATTAATTATCGTACTTCGGTAATTAATGAAGGTATTGTAAGCTCTAACGGTGGATTTCGTAAACACCATTCCGCATGCAACACTACGAGAAGATTATTTAAACTACAACTATTATTAAAATTTACAAGATATTTCTATTACATTCATAAAAAATGGAATTAGAAAGTATCAATATTTAACAAGTAACTGAAAAAGTCTCAAAACTTCTAGCTTTCTTTTCATAAATAAAATGTGATTGACTAATTATGTTATATAATTATATGAATATTTCACATGATTAAAATAAAACTAATTCCATTCGTAAGAATTTTTTAACGCAAACATTACAGGTAATTATATTATCAATTAGATTATACTTATATAATATTGCAACCGATTTTTATTTTTGAGGATTGTAATAAATCATAGTAGACAATTTTTCAAATTTTTACTATATTAAGTTGCTAGAATTTTTCTTGAAACACGATAGGAATTCTATTTTTTTAACTAGTTCAAAAAGAGCTACAATTTTCTCAATATCGAAATTCTAAAAATAACTAACTTCGCAAAAATTAAATCGTATGTATTTGCATAAAATCCGATTAACGTTATAAATTGACAGAGCAAACCATGGTAATATATGGTATATAAGTCTCAGAAGTCGTATTCTCATAATTAAAGTTCTCAATTAAAATTTATCCATCATGAGTATCCGTTGACAAATCGTTAAACAGGTGAAAGCAATGGAATGCTTGATACGTTGAACACATTTGCTAACAACTATACAATAATTATGTACTTATTTTCAATTAACGATGAAATGTTAACAAGTCAATTTAAGGAATTAAACCGTTTGATTTATATATATTTATTATTGATTTCTATATATTTAATATTTTCCAACATCATATGCATCTGTGATAAACAATCAAATAAACATTTCAATTTCATAAATAAATTGTTATTATTCGAAGCAACTAAACAGTAATCTTTAACATTTTCTTATTTCTTATTTAACATATCTGTTTATAAAATTTGTATAATTAAGTTTTCTGTTAAATTATTATTCTTTCTCATTAACATTATTCTTACTATTAAAAGAAAAAGACAACTGATAGTTTCTCCTTGTAAAGGTATTAATTACGTGAAAATTTAATGTCAAGGCTTGATAAGCATCATGTGTCATGGCGTAATCACATAGAACCTTAATAAAGAAGTTGTTCTTGTAACCAGAAAAATGCCTATTCATATTAATAATATTGTACAAGTTATGTAACTGAATTAACGAGGCCTTATTCATCTTACTCGGTGATTATTTTTGTCGTCCTTTGTTTTGAATATGACAGTATCGCCGGTTAAGAGACTGCCCGTTAATAAGCGCTTTCTTTTGCCGTTATTTACTTCTTTTATAAATCAACTGCAATTCAGCAAATTAAGCATGACACAAATCCTAAATATTATTCGATGGAAAGTCATTCTAAATAAACAATGTATTCATAAGAATTTACCGATAATTTGTAATAATCAGTATCGATTATTATAGGAAGGTGGAAGAAATCGAAACTCATCAAGATGTTAAATCATTCCTACATATTTTTTTTCTTATTTTACTGTCATTAAAAATGGAATGCAGAAGAAGATGAAAGATTTGTCATGGGAATTTTGAGTCAAGGCCCCATAACGGCCTCTTCTGTTTGGTATGTATGTGTGGTTCACACAATAAGTGCCGCGCAACAATGGAGCCACGAAGAGCATTGTTATTTGTACACGGGAATAAACGAGCATATACGTACGCGCTTAATCGCGACGTGAAATCGGGTTATGGCAATTAACGAAGCATAACGTTTCGTCACCGGCCTCTCGCGCGTTGTTAAACATTGATTAGATAGAAAAACTGATCCCCAAACACATTCAATGAACGATCATTTCGTGGACATACGATAATCGATAGGATAACAGATGGTTCAGTGTTCGATCAACAAACAAATCCGAAAGACTAATATAAAGTATGCTTTACGTGTGCGTTCGCAATGCAATTTTAACGGAAGTTATTAGACTTCGTGCTGGTGATTTAGTTGCCTGCAATGATCACCTTATCACCTCAATGATCACCTTATCACCTCGATTAACATTGAAATTATTGCTAAAATATTTTGTGCCCTCAATACTACGATAGAGATATTTAAGAGAATAATGAATTTTAGTATCCAGTCTAATAAATTTATTCTTATGACCTATAAATATTTGTTTAATTTTTAAAGATACACAATTTATTTATCTAGAGAATCCCAGAATCTTGAATAAAAAGAAAAAAGAAGGCAAGAATATTTCTGTACTATGTATTTAAAAAAAATGATAAAATGATGCTACTTTTTATAATATTTTAAAATGTAGAATGTTATCAGTAAATGTAATGCTTTATATCACAATGATACATATATCTGTTCACATATTTTTAAATATTTAAATAAAAATAATTTTAAAAATAATTGTGTCATCTTTTCTTCTAAATATATTTTATAAACGTATTTTACAACATAATTTTAAATATAAGTATTTATTTCATCTTATTCAAGTAAAATAAATAACTGTTTATTATCATGATAAATTTAATTTTTTTTAATGCTTACCGATAACATTAACAAATTACTATGTAACTTATAAAATTTATCTAACTTATATAATTTAAAGACACATGAAATAAATACTTATATTTTTTATTATTACTTTAAATATAAGTATTTATTTCATGTGTTTTGTATTCGCTATTATATAATGTTCATTATAATGTTGCATATTTTTAGAAAAAAATTTTATTATCTAAAAGTATAAATAAATGAATGTCTTTATGTAAATAGATTTATCATGTAATTTTCGAATATTTTCTTTTAGAATATGTTTTAGTAATGGTAAAAATCGATATATTAAAAAGCTTTAAATAAATTTTTAATTGATTCCTTCTTAATCTAAATTAAACAGAATCATCATTTATTATAAACATATTTTTTTCATACATCATACTTTAATACAACATACTTAATTCATTAAAATAATATTTAATTAATTAAAATAATTTAATTTGTGTGATATACAGAATCATCACTTATTATAAATTTTTTTTTATACATCATACTTTAATAG
>NW_017305180.1:3306060-3309565 GCF_001594115.1 Trachymyrmex septentrionalis
GAGAAATTTAAATGTAAAATTATTGTTAAATATAATTATTTTCAAATAAAAAAATTTAAAAAGAAATAAATAGACTTTATTAACAAATAATTTGTCGTGCGTTTAGATTTATATCATATTTACTTTTATATTTGCATGTTGCATACAAATTTGTATATTTTATATATGATCCATATAATCTTTATAAGAAATTATATACATATGAAATATACATAAACTTGCTATTCATAAGCGCAGATACGAGACATTATGCAACGTTGCATTATGTTTGCATCTAACTTACATCTCTATGACTTATGATCCTATTTCGTATATTTTGTATGAAGAGCATACGAAGTATCAGGAGCATATGTCATCAATATTCGAATATACAGGAAATGAATCAGAATGAACGAGCAGATGTGTAGATTTTACTGTCTATTCTATCACTATCCTATTCAGTATTTACATCTTTACAGAGAAACATAGGAAGATGAAAAATAATAACAGAGAATCTAATTTTCAAAACATAAGAAGAAATAAAAATACAACTCTAATAACTTACCGAAAATTTTATAGTTTACTCCAGTAGTTTACGCTCCTTCCTAAAAAATAAAAAAATTGTACAGTAAATATATAAAAGAATAATTATATTACGGTATTATTAATACACTGTATAAAGACATATAGTGGACTTTCTGAAACATACAAAAATATTAAAATTAACATTATTATGTTAATTTTAACATTTTTGCATACTCAAGAAGTCCACTATACATTTTTAAATTAAATTAACATTTTATTTTTTACTGTGTATATACAAATTATTTCTGACAAAGATAACATTTCATTATAAATATAATATATTATAAATATTTTGTATGTATTTAAAACTCTTATATACACGCACACACGCATACACAACACAAAACACACACACACACACACACCCACACACACACACACACACACATATGTTCCTTTAACTTCTGCGTAGAGTATAGGATCTCTAATGAGGTTTCAGTAACAATAAATTTTTTCCGGAATTAAATAATTGTTAGCCTAATATTCATTCCCTAAACTGGAGGATCCATATAAATATCTCCACTGATATATATGCGGAATTTATAGTTTAACACCGGATCTGAACGGCGTTAGTGATTAAAGATCTCTTAATCATCAGCTGGAGCCATTTTCCGTTCCTTTCCTTAAGAAAAGTATTTCAATATATTAATTAACTATTCAATATAATAAAACACTTTTTCCTAAGAGAGTTAAACGCGAAAAATCGCGTATGTGGGCATAGGTGGGATTGAATTTGGATCTACAGATCGTGAGACAATCGCATTGTGAACGATACTTGACGCCTCAAATCTAATATATTTAGAATTTCTTTAAAAAAAATGTTTGCAGCTAATGAAAAAAGCAATTTTTTATATGTGAACTTATACGTATATCCATATAAATGTAAGTCATAAGTTATATAAGTTATATAAATTATATAAGTTATATAGTAATTTGTTAATGTTATTAGTAAGCATTAAAAAAAATTAAATTTATTATGATAATAAACAGTAATTTATTTGAATAAGAAAATTGAATAAATAAAGCTAAAATTAGAACTAATTAAAATAAATTATCTATAAATTAATACATAATACATTAGTAAAAATTTCAAACATGAAATGCTAATATAATACGTAGTGCACGCGTAATACATAAATGTTAAGATTTATAGTTATTTTATACAACTAATTGGCCGGAAAAAGAATTTAATTAGAGAATGCTTTTGTGATGTCCAAATGTGTATAAAATAATTTAATAAATTATCCTTGGATGACAATGCTTTATATAATAAATAAGATTTTGGATATCATTACTTAATGTACTATAACAATAACAATTTATCATTTTGTAAAATAGAAAAAATCAGATGGTTTTGAGTTATTATGTATTATACTGGAATTTGATAATTATCTGGCTGACGCGCGCGTACACGCTCCGTAAACTGGAATTGTATCTGTCATGATACTCTTTTTTGGAGGAGGGAAGAAAAATATATTCTCATTGGATTGACTTGATGCGCGACTCCCAGGCGAGAAGACTCGTCGTCGATTCGTTACAAAGGAATCCCCGAGCTACTTGAACGTATACACGTTCCATAAAAATGTGCGTGGCATTTTATATCGAGCGAGACCGTTCCCACGACACCCCGTGCGCCACTCCGATGGGAATATTTTATAGGGGTGAATTTGTACGTACGAGCCCAGATACATGCGTATGCGTGCATATGTGTATCCTACACATGCATATGTCTCGTGAGGCTGGTTCTAACGGTAATCAACGTGCTCGCATTTTTATCGGCAGTATGCTAATCTTAATAATACGTTTTGTTTTAGAGAGAGAGAGAGAGAGAGAGAGAGAGAGAGAGAGAGAGAGAGAAAGAGAAAGATTCCTATGCAACTCTATTAATCAAATAATTGAACATATCAAAATCTTTTCATTTTCTTTAAGAAGAAAGTCATCTCGATTTATTATTAAATAAATAAATTAATATTATAATGAATTTACTTGTTAAATAGTTTTAGAAAAATTCTAGATTTCTAAGAAATTCTAGAAATCTATGATTTATTGTAGACCTTCAACAATGAATTATATCGTAAAATTACTAGCTTCGACTTCAAAATCTTTTCAATTCGTTAAGTATCTGCAGAAATTGGACAAATGCGAAATTCAGTCGAATTTACTGTAGTTCAAACGGCAAATCTCCGAAACTTTGATCAAACAATGTTTTGAGGATAAATTAGTAGATTTCACTAAATATATAAATACAAAAAATGATCATAAAATTTATATTTACATTAAGATAATTTAATTACAGTATATTCACACACTTTAAGATTGTCAAATTCAATTACTAATAAAAAATTATAATAACTTATTTTACAAATAAAATTACAAAGGAGGCTTTTTATATATACCAACTGCATACATCTGCTGTGTAGTAATCGTGAATATCAATGTTACATTAGCAACAATTCAAGGATATGTGTATGTCTTACCGCGCGCGCATGTTACAATATGCAATCGCTCTACAATTGCCTGTCATTCTCCTATATTCAAATTGTCAATAGAAATAAAGTTTATTTAATACATATTTATAATTCTTGCATTATTTATTTAAAATTGTGGAATACCATAGAAAATGTATACCTTATAAAGCATATCTTATGATTTATAAAAAAACTACAATTATTAAAAACAAATTTATTGACTGAAGATGTAATTAATAAATAAAGATAATTAACTTAAATGACAAGTATTAAAAAGCAACAGAATACAAAAGAAAAGTAAAATGATGAGACAAAGAGTGAAAGAATAAGATTAAAGGATATATATACTTTATAGTATTATATATAATAAAACGGAATAGTACTCATTTATTTGTCAGGAAAAGAAATATTAATTACTACATTTATATATATATATATATATATATATATATATATATATATATAAATAAATA
>NW_017305180.1:3309665-3320859 GCF_001594115.1 Trachymyrmex septentrionalis
CTTTGAACCAAAATTGCCAATTTTATTGATATTATGAAACAATTTACACATAATTAACTTTATCGCTGTAAAGGTTAAAACGGAGCATATATGTGTATATGTATATGTTCCAGGAAAGAATTTTGTTATCAAGAATATATATTGATCGCATCACGCACGCTAAAGAGTCACAAATTCTTGCAAATCATAAAATATAATACAATTTCTAATAATAACGCAAAGAATTGTTATGATATTTATATTATACTACAATTTCTCTCAGTTAAAATTTATTGCATAGAATTAAAAATGTTTTAATGCTTAGTTAATAAAAATTAAATTGTTTAAATTTGTAGAAATATGTTACCAAGAAAAGAAATTAAGAATTCTGATATTAGACAATAATTTCTCAAAAAAGTTTCAATTTGTACCCAATTTTTAAGCAATACTATCTTAAAATTAGTCAATCTTTTGAAATATTTTATATATAGAATTTTTTTATCAATGTTTTAATTTAATAAGTGAATTTTTTTTAACATGTAAGTTTCTATTTCCAATCAATCTTCATAACATTAGCAAAATAATTATACTTTAGTCCAGAGCCCACATAACACGTATGTCCAAATCGGGAGATGAGACGATAATATAAAAAGATATCTTATTATCATTTGTAAAAAGTTTTGTGTCCCTATTTTGGACATGGTGCTGTCTAATAACAACTTATTGTTAGTAATTATAAAATCTATAATAATTGTATTGTAAATAATAAAAATATTGCAAATAATACTTGTTTGATAAAATATCATTAAGCGTAAGATGTTTTTATGAGATATATATATATATGATATCATTTTTTATGAGAAATTATATTTTAAAGTTTTTTTCTTATAATAAAATTTATATATCCCATTTATTATACAGGAAAAAGAACTATTTTAACAATTCCAGTTATAAATTCATATATGAAAAATGTCTAATCATAAAAAAAATAAAATTAGACGGAACATGGATTTGTAGTAATATATCATAAAAATAAATTATAAAACTTTCTTTTAAGTAATACATTTCGTTCATTGCTACTATTTTTTACTTCGGCTAATTAGAGTAATTGCATATTGATGTAAGTACTCGCAGTTTGACAAGTTAATTTGCATATCGCAACGATATCTTCTACAAGTTGGAAGTGAATATCTTATATAAACGCAAGTTTTAGGTGGAAAAAAGGAGTATTATTTCAGAAGTCTTAAGAAGTAATACGCAAAAGTTAGGACAACAATGACAAAAATTACAATCATAAATTGCATCATTGCAGCTGTTTGCGTAAGTTTTTTAATTCCTGAATCTAAAACAGTGTGTTATTTAGGTTGTAAAAATTTAATATTTAATAAGAAATATAAAAACTTAAAAATTTTATTTGATATCTTTTTTATAATTTATATATAAATATATAAAGTAACATTGTGTATATGCAAGTGAAAGTATTCTTCTGTTTTTCGAATATTAAAAATAATTATGCATTTATTATATATTTTACGTTTTATTGATTTTATGATATTTTATTCATATAATTCTAGATTTTTCAAACAGTAGAGGCAGGACTTCTTAATAAATCACTAGGTTCTCTATTGGATACTGTGCAAAATCAAGTTTCAAATACGGTTGAAAATGTAAAAGGATTGGGAAAAGAAGGAATCCAAAATGGAAAGGAAGCTTATGATAGAGTAAGATTTAATTTCAATGTGACTAGCTAAATATCAAATCGTATAAATTAGTTACATTTTAATATTATTTTATATTTAAATATAAGCAGTTTTAATTTCAATCCGTATCATAAAGCAAAAATGTTATTTCATCAGTTATTTTATCAAATTAAATTAACAATTCATTATAATACGTGACAGTAAACTTATTCTTTACTCAACAATATTTAATACAAATTTGAGTTTAATAAATCTATATTAATTCTAAATGGTTAGTCTATAATACATTACAAATAAAAATAGTAAAAATATATAACATGGAAAAATTTAACTGTGATTAATGCTGATTAACGTAGATATTACAAATGAATGGAATTCATTAAATAACAATGAAAATACAAAAATTAATTATATGTTCGCTCTCATAATTTTGTAACATATTACATGATTATAATTAAGTTAATAGCATAAAATTTATATTTCTTTACAAAAAGTAAATCCATTCAATTATTTTGATATTTTAAATACAATTTTAATTTAATATATATTTTGGATCAATATCATTTATTTTAAAATATATGCAATATATATGTAAGTATGTATATGCCTATATAGAATTATTCTTACACGGAAAGAATTTTCTTTTAAAATTTACTCTGAAAATATGGTAGTTATGGTAGAATACAATATTTTAAAGATTTTTTTCCATGCTTCAGTAAAATTGATCAAACTTATTTTATACTTCATTGTAGTTTTATTAATGAATGAGAGAGATTTTCATTAAAATTTTTCGGAATACAATGTTGTCCCACGAGTGTCATATTTTCAGAATAAATTCTAAGAAAAAATTCTCTCTCCGTATACACACACACACACACACACGCTCACGCTCACGCTCACGTATGCACGCACAAAATTAATTCTCAATTGTATTATTAAAAAAAAAATTTTTTTATAGCAACAGAAAAATTTTTAATGGCAATATTTAAAAATTGTATATTGCTAATTTTTGAAATTTCATATAGTTAACAGATGGACTTGTAGCACCCCAAACAGGACTTTCAACATCTACGTCATGCACTAATGCGGGCAATATTATTCAAGAAGCTGCCGAGCAAGTAATGAAAATTTTTGATACATGCATTGTAAAAACTAATTCAACTGAAATTAAAGAATTGATCGATGCAACCAAAAGTCTGCAAAATGTATCAAAAAATTTTCAAGACGCTTTAAATTGTATTCACGATCAGGAGATGGTTCAATGCCTCACTAATGTAAGTATTTTAATTAATTTTAAACATTTTTTTAATAATAATTTATAAATATTTTTATAATAATACAAAACTTTTTGGTAATGTTAAAATGTACTCTTGCATTCTAATGCGTAAAAACGTTTATACAAAACGTTGATTAATACATTAAATATATATGTAACCTATTTGCTTGTCTTTCGACAATGTCGGAGTAAAATTTTTACTATTAAATCCACATTTTGTTTAAATACTATTTAATATATTTGAATTATGTAAAATTTTCATGTATTATAGTATATTTATTATTTTAGAAATGACTTCATTAATATTAATTATATTTTTATTAAGAGTTGCAAATATTATTTTGTACAAATTTTATATATTTTTTTTTAATTTAAGTAACGCCGGTCAATGCCGATCACTAGTTTAGCAATGAAAGTTCAAATGTTGTTCATAGATGATCAGCATAGCATTTAACGCGTTAAATTATAATTGTTTAAAAGACGTTTTAAAAGAATTTTAACATATTTTTTTTTTTTAGGTTAAAGGGAAAATTGTCGAAATAATGACAAAAATTATAAATACGGCATCTAAAAGTTTGGGAACAGTCGTCAATAATACAATGTTAATAAGACAGTGTTTGAAAAGTGGAATTCTGCAATTAACCAACCAGGTTATGAGCCAAATCGTCCAACACGTGGAAGAATGTCTCCAAAGTTGGACTTTTACACTACCATTTAAATTATAAATTATTTATGGATCAATACAACTCTATTTTTACCTGCATTACAATATATATCAACATATATGTATAGTATATATATATGTATAATATATAGTATAGTATATATATAATGTATAGTATATATATGTATAATATATATTATATATATATCATAGTATAAAGACATAGATATATCACATAATATATTATCACTGTGTGTTATGTAAAAAGATGATAATTTTTTCACACTGCACATATTTTTCAAAATATAAAATATAATCAATAAATAATAACACTGTTGTGGCCATCTATCTGAATTTAAAAAACTAAATACATTATATAGAGCATCGTAATAGAAATCACAAGCAATTAGGCAAATAAAAAGATTTTAGATTGATTAAATTTTTTTAATGTTTTAGTTTTATAGATTGTTTAAGAGATTATACAGGATGTCCCAGGAGGAAAGATATTAATATTGGTTTGGATTAATATTCCGAGAGATATTGATAATATTTTAAGCAAAAATATCTATATAAACTATATTCCGAACAGAAAAATATGTTTATGTTATTATAAACTTCAAAAAATATTTTACTTGAATAATCAATTATTAGAAAAAATACGTAGTATCTCTTTTTTAACAATAATTTCGCAACTATATATTCAATTTTGGAAACTATTTGGAATAAAACACATTATATTCATATACAAAAATTTTTGCTTAAAATGACTGATATTATCCTTCCAAAATATTGATCTTTTGTTCCAGGACATCTTGTATCCTAAGAAAATTTAATAAAGCAGAATTTTAAAAGATATATACAGTTATCAAAAGTAATAATAAAATAAATAATAGATACAATTAATTTTAAAAAACAAAATTTGAACTCCTTATATAAATCAGTAAATGTACATGTGTAGTTGACAAACGAAAAAAAGAGTAAAATGGAAGAATAAAATGGATATAAAAGTATCTAGAATAAAAAAAAGCGAGAAATGAATGAGAGTATGAGAGAATGAACAAGAAGACATTCAAGATAAAACTATCACGAGTCTGTGAACACCGTGTTTGACACAAAACAGTGCGCATGGGTGCGGCACGACATATGAAATCGCCATTATGAGAAGTGACGAAGAGCCGATCAATGTCACCATTGAACCACAACGTTCATATTGTTAGAAGAAGCTACACAATAATTAGAATTTGTAAAAGAAAACATTATTGTTTCACGTTTTGACCGTGTCAACATCAATTAGAAATATAGTTTTATATTGTGTTTCGACAAAATTTATATTTTACATTAAATAATTCTTTCTTCGCAAAACAATATTAAATAATTTTGCATGTATAAAAAGTAGATATCACAAACGTAGCGATTGCGTGCTGGAGCAAGTGAATCAAACACTACTCCTAGTGATTGCTAAACACGATTACTCATCAGTAACTGAGTAATCGTATTACTTATGACAATGTTACTTACGACAGGAATAAAAACACAAAAAGTAAAAAGAGTAATGTAACTATGAATGCATCATAGAAAATAAACTAGAGAAAAGCGTGAAATATTGTTGTGAAAGTAAAAAATTATCCTGAAATCAAGCGTATACGATAACATATAATTAATGACTAGTGATTGCTTATAGTCATTGTGTAGAAATAGGAAGAAAAAGAGATGACACAAGAAATTTTTTATTATTTTAAGACAGATTTCACTATTTATTATATAGAATATTTCATATATATATATATATATATATATATATATGGCGATATATAAATAAAAAAATATATATATTATGCAAACATAAATTCATAAAAAATTGATTAAAAAGTTACAATAAAATAAAATTCTAGTAGTGTAAAATTTAACGATCTTGAAAATCAAGAGACTGCAGCGCAAAACGCTCTAATTGCATTCATGCCATACATTACAAAAATTATATGTTTGTTAAGAAAATAAAATTTTTTTTCATAACTTTATATTAGTCCATACAATTATTTATCAAAAACAATCTTATTATTGCAGTAATTTTAATTCCTTCTATTTTTGTCGTACGAGATGTCTCGTATATTTAGAATTAAACGTAGAACGCATATAATATAATAAAAATAAGTATATATCTATTTATTTTTTCAATAAGATTACGTCTCTTAAATTTGACGTTTATATTTTCACAGCAAATATTTAATTATATGAATAAATATATTTCAAAACACAAAACAATCAACAAAGCTCTTTGTTAACAAAGTTGCAGCAAATAGTGACAACAAAACAAAATGTGAAGTTCGTGAACCTCTTGTTTGAGTCACTGCACAACGCCTTAGTACAATCAAACCTATTTACATCGCATCATAGGAATGAATGGTTGCCTATAATACAGGGCATACATATACCTTAACATCTGCTTACCATACCCCAATACATAAATAAATATTGCGAATTTATTACATAAAACGTTTTATTTATTTTTAATATTACTTCTAATAATAAAAAGTTTTTATAAACTTTTCTCTTTAATTTAGATAGCGTAATATTTCAAGAAATAAAAGTATCTTTTCTTTAACACATTTCGATTAAATAAAATTTCTTTAATTTAAGTAACCAAGAAATATTGTAATTTAGCTGAAATTATTTGATATCTGCATTAATAATTTAAAAAAAAAAGATGGTCCATTATGATGAGAAAATATTCTCTTAAATATGCTTATATTCAAAGAGTATGCATTTTTCTTTTTAACAAAAATTTTATTTCAGTATCCTCTTTAAATAAAAGATACTAAAAATTTATATTTAAAAAATTTAACTAGGCATACATATATCTAGGCATGCATCTACGTTGCAATATATATTTGCAAGTGCTTCTTCCTTTACAAGTGCTGAGCCAAACATCAAAGAGAAAGATCTGTTATCAAGATCTTATATTAACACAGAAATAAACGCGCAACTATTTGATAAATATTACAAACTTTCTGAAATAAATTTCATCAATTATATTATGCAATTTGTAAATATATAAAACATGTTTCACAAGATCATATTAAATTAGTCTCGAATTTTATATAATATATAATAATGTCAATATATATCATATTTTTTTCCATAGAAAAATTGAAATATTATTTTTAATTAATAATTTTCTACTTATCATGGAGAATACAGGAAACTTCTATCTTAAATAAAAAATAATATGTCATTTTTTTATTAAATTTTTTCACGAATGATGCACATACTACTTAAAAAATATATAAATTTTTTAGATTCTTTTAGATTCAATCTATACTTGAAAAATATTTAATTTTGATTCTTTTCACTACCGCAAATCACCTCTGTAAATGTTAAAATAAAGCACCATATACATACTGCATCTGCACGACAGTTTTACGACATTACCAAGAACAGTCGCGAACAAGGATGAAACCGCAAATCCATGCAAACCACGAGATATGTATTGCAAAGTCGGCGTCGAGGTGATAAAACGTAGTCAACTCGTTCGCTATATGCAAATGTTCTATTAATTCTTGTTATAGTAATATAAAAATAACAAAATAAATAAATAGTATATATTTTTATTTTGTGAATTATGTATCTTTGTAGTAAAAGAACGATAAATAAAATAAGTCTACAGCTTTATTTATTTTTAATAAAGTTACAGCTTCAATTTTGAAGTTCGTAGCGCTACTTTTGTTCCAACCTAATATTTTTCAAATTTGTATTTATCTAGAGGATTTATCTGTCTTAATTTAGTCTCAACAAATTAATAATTAAAATCGATGCATTAGGTAATATAAAAATTGTTAGCTATTATTAAACTATTTACAATATTATAAGAAAAATATTTATTTTTACGTACTATACATATAATATATCACAACATATAATATTGTGATATATATGTGGTTAAAGATGTTAACCAGAGAGATTAAGAATATTTCAAAATAATAATTTATCTATTATTTATTCTATATCTTTTCAATATTTTTATATTTCTGAGAGTACCAATATTTTAATATTTTTTTATATAATACCAATATGATTAAATTCATTAATTTGGCAATTGTAGCCAATTTTGCTAATAATATGATTAATAAAAGTAGGCTATTATTCTTACAATCTATATTACATTTAATCCACATTATTCATAAATTACATTTTCTAAATTATTTTGTAGAAAACTTTTCTTATAATTAAAGTAATTCTTTGTATATAATTTTTTTTATAGATTTCTGTAAATTTTTAAAAAAACAAACATTTTTCCCAAATTATTAAGTAATCAATATATATTAAATAAGATAAAAGATCAAAATTTGTAATATACCGTCCAAAACTGTTTAATTTGAAAAGCTGTTCATCGATACATAATGCAATTTCTAAAATAAAACACAAACGGAAAAATAATTAATATGAATTTTCCAAGGAAAATTGTACTTTTCCAATCGACAATATAGATTCAACAACATTTTCTTGCTCTGACAAATTTCATCAACGAGCAAGAAGAAAAGCATGTTTTGCGTTATGATCAAAAGATAGTGGCGAGACGGGAAAAGACAGGAAAAAGAAGTTACTATGGATAGTAAGGGTTTTCCTACGTTCATCTCCTCGACGATCTCGCAGCATCAACCTGTTCTGAAAATCAATACGCCGCGTTACGGCAAATTTATATGAGGGAAGAAAATAGTAGAACAATGAAATAACTTAATATAACTATGATACGGATTATAATTCTTAAATTATAATTCTTAAATTCCGAAATTTTTATATTTATTAAAGTTTTTTTGTGTTTATACAAAAATACAAATCTTTACTTTTATTCACACTGATTGCCCTTTTTCGCTGTTAACCGACGATTGGTTGGATTATGACTCATTATTAATATGTTTTATCATTCGACAAATTGACTAAATATAATATGGTTGGGTTTATACTGACTATTGAAAATCGAAGTTGAGATGATCTTTTAAAGATGTTAATTTAATTTTTGTTATATGGGGTAATTATATTTCTGCGACTGATGAGGACTAAGTATAATCGAAATGTATCGGTGGAAAATTATATTGTGAAATAATAAATTTTGCTTTGTCAACATCTAATTATAGTTTAATTGTCGGCCTGGGTACTATTTATTAATTTGTTTGAAAGTTACACGAGTGTTAAAGAATTGTTTGTAATGTATGTTTTAATATTTATTAATTTTTATAATCAATTATTTTTTTTTATTATTAAATCAAATTAGACTATCTATGTGATAACTGTAACTCTTTACACAAAATTGTGTTACAAAAAAAAAAAGTAATTTTTATTATAATATTTGTTTAAATCAAAGAATAATCACTAATATTTTTGATATTGATTTTATAAACTTGATCAGATAACAAAAATATTCAAATAACAAAGTTATAGTTGAATCGGTCAGTGCGAGCATTACTTAATCAAGTTTAGTATACTGAAAAATTGAAAGAAAACAGATAAATCTGTGCACGTGGCAGAGTTAGGAAAATACATTCTTATTTATGAAATAGCTATTCATATTCTTTTTGTTGACGGCACATATCTGATTCAATACATGTAACACAATTATGTTGATAAATAAGTATCTTCACGTAATACAGTATTTTTTTTTTTTTTAAGAATAAATACGAGACAGTGGCAAAATGTATCACTGGTAAATTGTGAAACAAACAAGTAAACAACTGTCGACATTTCAATTTCAACAAGCACAATTTTGTGATACGCAATATGGAAAAACCAGAAGCAAACAAATATATCCAATACGAATATTCCAATTTTAGAAAAAAACTGCATGTCATTTCAAGATAATTCAAATGGTTCCCCATAACGTCACTTACGGTTTCTGTTCATCTCATTATTATACCGATCTTATCTGTCAGGAATTTTGTCATAAATCTCTCTAGAATATAGTTGACGTAAAATGTATCATAGATTGTCATCACCTGAGTTTTTGTATTTCATCATGCATTATTTATGTGTGCGTCTAGTTGAAAAAAATTCGGAATAAATTTTAATAAATTAGCTAATAAAATTTATGATGTGATAGTAAACGTCAAAATAAATATATCAATAAATGTCATCAATAATTTAGAGATGCTGAAAGACAAATGTAAAAGTAAATATTATTTTAAAAACATCAGGATATCTTTTAATTTATTTTAAATAATTTTCCTATAATATAGGCATCTTGTTCGAAGCAGTTCATTAATATGTGCTAACTTGTGATCTACAATCAGAACAATATTTAGATGAATTTAAGCTATATTATCTACGTACTATTCAATCTAATTAAATATACGTAAACATAATCCTTGCAAAAACTAAGTTGCGCGAAGCTCTTGCCTACCGATTGCGCCAAACAGGTCACTCGTTTAAGAGCAATCGAGTCCGGCTGTTATTGTTATAGAAAAGTAAATTCACGCATTTATTGAATGTAATCTTGACGATTTCATTATTGTAATTAACATTATTTGCGGTAATGTTTTTTATTTGTTCTATTTCACAATTTACCTGTATACATTTTGCCTCCAGCTTTCTCGTATTATTATTCGATAATGTTTATTCATTAAAAGCTGTAATATCAGGTGAAAGTATTTATTTATCAACACAACACATGTGTATCATTTGGACAAATATTTTCAGTGAAACTGAATATGTAAGACACAATTTCTTTGATTTTTGAGATCCTTTATAATATTTTTACCATTTTATAGATTGCAGAATATACAGGATACGATAGTAATGGGATTGCTTCTAGTATTCATTCCATTAAAGATAGGGAGAAAGAATAGTATAGAAAACAGATGAATAGTATTGTAATTCTATTTTACTATTAACTCATTTTCTTCATAAAAGCAACAATACGCTAAAAAAATAATTACAGTTTTTCTTTTAAAAAATCATTTTTCGCACATAAATAGATTCTTTTAAATATTCTGTATATGAAAGTATTATATAAAATGCTCAAAAAGAAATATTTCACGAGGTATACGAATTTTATATTTTATTCTATCATATTTTAATATAACATAAAATATAAAATATCTCGTAAACTATTAACTTTTTATAACAGTATCTTAATATTTTTATGCATAAAATAATAAAATAAATTAATAGATATAAAGAAAATATTAAGCTGGAACAAAATTTTGTAGCGCCATACTAAAAAAACTGTTAGTTAAAAATAAATTAGAAAATTCTTACCATATAAATTAGAATTCTGATTATTTCAACTAAAATTATAATAGATTTAACCAGAAAATTCTGATTTCAACCAGAATTTCAGTTAATGTAACTAAACCCTTTCTACAAACTTTAAAATTCAAGCAGCTGTAACCTTGTGAAAAATGGACAAAATTTAAATTTAGGAAAAAGGTTTTAAAGCTTAAAATCTCTTTTTAAAAAATCTCTGTGTTTTTCAAATTTCTGTGTATTTGGTAATTTTTATGTATAAAAAATTACTGAACAAAATGAGCAATTTTCTTTTTATCATTTTATGAACCTGTCACGTGTCAAAAAAATTTACAAAAT
>NW_017305180.1:3321099-3346827 GCF_001594115.1 Trachymyrmex septentrionalis
AAGTATTAAATTTAATATATAAATAGAACATAAATAGATTAAAAAATACGTAAATATATAAATAAAATATAATATATATAATAATTACTAATCAATGATTTATTTATTTCTTTTAAAAGCAAGTATAACACCGTTTTGTTACAATAAAATTCTTACTCTTTATATACATATATTTGTGATTTTTCCAGAAATATAAAGCTATTAGATAAATTCTTTTTATTCCAGAATTTTCGTCTAATTAATTAAAAAACAAACGAATTTAATATTTTCTCAATAGAAATATAATGCCGAGAAGAATAAAATCATATAAACACTTACATAAACAATGCATATGTTACAATCAGAAATTAAAATTATTCCCTTTTTATTTTTTTATTTTGTGTATCCGGGATAGCGCGTACGCAGATCCCGACTACCAAAAATTATGCGCTCGATATACCCACGTTAGGAGTATTCGCAAGGGTCAGCCTCGCCGTAGTGCAATGGCAAGGCCTCGCCCAGGAGGAACCGCCTTTATGATCACGGTGTCCTCCGCGCCAAGTAAGTTA
Organism: Trachymyrmex septentrionalis; assembly: GCF_001594115.1. Classification (NCBI taxonomy): domain Eukaryota; kingdom Metazoa; phylum Arthropoda; class Insecta; order Hymenoptera; family Formicidae; genus Trachymyrmex; species Trachymyrmex septentrionalis. The sequence continues at coordinate 3,321,648 of NW_017305180.1, forward strand.
TAGATTAATTTGCTCGGAAATCGGTTTTAATTGTATGCGTGACTGTTTTTTGCATACGAGAAACTGTTTATCAATAAGCGTCCTCTAGCGGTCGCCAAACGATGTATTACAAGTACACTAGGAAAAACAAAAAATGGCAATAGTTGAATTGATATATTATAAAAGAATTAAAGATCTTTTACAAAAAGGACACGCTTTTTAATTTTCATATAGAATATTTGTACGTAAATAGTTTCCTTATGGAAGCTATTTAAATAAATATAAATAACCTAGAAATATCCGGAGCAATTCTGTCACATGATAATAAGAATATGATATAATGTATTTTATAATGTATTCTATTAAACCTAATGTTTTCCTAAATCATCCATACGTTACAGAAAAAAATATATCATATGATAAATATATCATAAATGTAATAAATTTCTACATATAAATCTACTAATTCACAATAATTGTTTAAATTGACCAAAAATCTCTCTCTTGTCTAAAATAAAATTATAATTATGTTGTTTTTATATAGTAGATATACTGTGTAGTCACAGTATCTAAATTCTATTTTCATATAAAATTCTTCAATTTTCATATTCTTTATTAAGTATTAAGAAAAATATAAATGCATAAAAACTCAAAATTTTCATTTGTTATAGACATAAGAATAAATTGAATATAAAATTCTTTTATTGATTATTCATATTATATGTTAACGATAAAACATTATTTGGAAAACTGTAAAATATTAACATATACTTAAGCTGCAGCCTGAAGCGTAATCCATCATCACGATGTAAATTACACAGTTTTGCAAGCGTAATTCGAAAACGAACGAAGATATATTTTTTTTATTAAAATTAAACTTTCTATAAAACTAACTATCATCTATGTACTATTATTTACATTTTACAGCAACAAAAAAGCATTTTATTTCTATAACTTTTTCGTCGCCATTTCATTAGTTTTAATCGGAATCTTTTTAATCAAATTTATTTGGAAACCTTCCTAAACACAACCTCATGTAATTCAATTAAACATGTGATAATTATTGCAAAAAAGTTACACCTCACTAGTTGCTTTAATTTTTATATATAATTAAAGTCGATATTGTCCTAAGTCACACGGCAAATTCTTTTACTTTCTAAAATATGATTATTTCAAAATTTTCTACTTTTTAAACTTAAAAATAAAATATTAAGTATATAATACAGATAAAGAGACTTATAAAAAGGTCAAGATCAAATTCATATAAAACTTCGTTTCGCATTGAAAAGTACATGTATGGAAGAGTTCCGCCCCCTCTTTTCTATGAGGTAAAACTCCATTACCAAAAAATTGGACACATAGGTTTGAATCTATGATTGCTTTGACAGGCAATGAATTCGCTAGAAAATATACTTTTGCCAATTCGCATTCTTGTGCCAGATCATTTCGGCTGTTTTAATTGCACGAATAAATAAATAAACTTGAAGAGTTGAAAGCTATGACTCAAGAGAGGAAACAGAGAAGCGATAAACGAAAACGTAACGTACTCGATTTACTGTAAATATTTATGGAGCCATCCGCTCTTTATACTGATTGTGAAGAGTTTATTTACATCTTACTTCCAGTAAAGCTATGTATAGAATAAAAAAGTTTCTCTTTTCCTTTCTTTTGTGTATTAGAAAAACTTGCTGTTATTAAAAAAAAAACTAATCATTTTTTAAATCAACCATTATTGATGGGAAAAAATATTTTGAACTTGCGTTAAAATTAATTAAAATTTTTGAATTTTTAACATATCAAAGTGTTAATTTAATAGAATATAATTATGTTTTATTTTTAATAGATGTTTGACATTTCTTAATATTAGAATATATAATACATAATACAATGATATTAAAATAATATATTTTTTATAAGTAAAAATTAATATAAAAATAATGTTTTTTAAAAAAATTTTAGAACATAAATTCTAAGATAATGTACGTATTTCACATTTAAAATTTATTAAAGTATTATCTTTACTAAAAGAATATACTTTCACAATTTGTTGCTAATTCAAAATATTACATTTTTGATGAAAATTTTTACCTTCTAACGTATTCATATTGTGTTAAATTCAACACAAAATTTCCAATTATGTACTAATTAATTATTTTAAAATTCTTTAGAATATTTTGTGTCTAATAATACACCCAATTATTCAGTAGATATCAATCATTTTATAACGCATTTTTTAACAAAGTAAAAACATATAATAATACTCTTACATCAATATTAAACATACAATTTAAAAAAAAGTTCAAAAACTTGTAAGATCAATATGAAGTATAATTGCATAAAAATATTGTTTTTTGATAACTCAAGACAATAAACGTTAGGATCGAGTTCCCTCAAAAAAGTTTCTCGAGTTCCTTCCTGTTGCTGCGACAGCAGAAGTAACGTTTGTAGTTTCAATCGTTTCTCGCGGACGAGTCTATTAAATTTCCTCGATCTTTGTAAAAAAAAACGTTTATTATTAAGCAAAAAAAAGAAACTTTTCAAGTTTTGATTATTTGCAAAAAGAAAATTACTTGATACACACAATATTATTTCTTCATTATATTAAGAATTTTCTATATTGGAAGTAGAGAAACACGCCCATAAATGTAAACCGAAAATATTTTATATAATTTTAACCAAAAGTATAATATAAGGAAAAATTTTAGAGAAAGAAAATACCTAACACACACACACATTAAATAGTAAGACTATCAGTTTCAAAAGACATAGGAGAGGAGTAATCTAACATGGATTATAACTGTTGAATTAATTTGATTCAAATTCGTACATGATCGCGATATTATGCAAAAGAAATGAGGTAACCTTGCAATAATCCTCGACTAATATTCAATGAAAGTAACAAAGCTTAAATTTTCCCGCTGAAAAAATATGATTTCAGCAAATTCGCGTGCAAGCACGTCCTTCAGACTCGCGACAATGTAACTGCTTAGACATTCGAGCCAAAGGTGGCGAGGTGTCTTCATTATTCAGTTTCTCCTCACACATACATTTATTATACAACAGAGACTGAGAGATTTACTTAATACCGAATCGCATGCCAACAAGGTCAATGCTTTACGGAACTCACGTTTTCATCATTCGTCAAATTCTATCCGTCATAAAGACGATGCATATTTTACTTTTCCTCACACTATAAGGTGCGTGCCAAGAATTCAGATGAAAACACTTTGTATGTATGCACGAACTATGAAGTACAGCATACGTTAAATCATTTGTTACAATGTATGTACACACACACACACACACACACACACACACACACACACACACACACACACACACACACACACACACACGCGCGCGCGCGCGCGCGCGCTTCTGTACAAATCTGTGGTATCAAATCCCACTTTACCATATTATCAAATCGATTTTGCAGATTAAAACCTGAAGTTTCATTCCCGTTGCCATATCACGTCTGTTTGATCAGAACTACATAGAATAATATTTTAGTGCACTTCAAATATCGATGTTTTTATATTCGTTTCATATCGGAAAAAAATTCCAATTTATATTTCAGTATATTTTTAATAATTATTTGTAATTGATTTAAAGACGTAATATTATATTTCTCAAAATTATAAATCATGTTTAATTAATGTGACGTCTTAAATAAATTACTTTTTTAAATAAATTAATAATGTTTCAAGTAAATTACTTTACCTTTTCTAAATTTCCCTGTTTTTATCACTTGAAATCTTTTCCTAATATTCTTTCACATTATTTTTATGTTTTAAATTAACAAACATTATTTGTTAATTACATTTAACACTAGAAGTATTGAGCGATCATTATTAATCGTTTCTATAGTTTTTACATTAATATTATATTTCTTATATAAAAGATAAGATTCTGAAATTGTTTTGCTTGTCAATATTTATGTCCTTTATACAACAAAATATCTGTTTTCCATAACTTTCTTTATTTTCATAAGAATTTATTTGCTTTTAGTAAATAAGAAACATCAGTACTTCTGATGTTAAAACCATACTGTGCAAAAAATATAATTCTGTTTTAAGTTCAATTTCGATTTACAGAATGTATACAGCACAAGACTGTGTCAACATTATAACTCGATATGTTGAGACATGATGATTTTATCCATGTGAAAGGCCTCATCCATCCTCATTATCAAGCATACCGCGCGATCAAGAAATTTCGAAAGAAAGCATTTACTATTAAAATAAAAATGTCAATATTCATGTTATGTGCTCTGCATGCATATACCAGCCCATACTTGATATTGATTTATCGACGATTTGATGAACGTACGAGAAACGTTCGTGGTCATTCAAGAAGAGGAAAAAGAGAGAGGGGCAGACGGTTACCCCCACATAGCTCGGTTACCGTCACGCTTTTACGATTAAGCAGAAATGCGAGAATGCCTTACGTAAACATATAAACGAATTGTAAATGTAAACGTAGGTATAGGATAGAGAAGCCCATGTTATTTTTCGTGAAACTCAGGTGACAAAGGGTGTACCGTATTCTCCCGGTTGAAAACGATAACGAAGCCAGTCAAAAATTGCGACAAGCATTGTTTGGTTCGTAATACACGTCAGACATGTAGTGTTTCACGTCGAAAACACGCAATATTTTCATACTAACTGCGCACTGCAATGCCATATGTTGAACAATCGTTTTATTATTTAAAGAGCTGTTACAAAAGTAGTCAGAAAGCACTCTTGTATTTATGATAAAAAAAACTGTAGCAATTCTGTTAAATTCGTTAAATCCGGTTTAGATCTGTATCATTTTCGATATTTCGTGTGTTACGTATGAAGTGTTATCGAGTTTCGAAAATAGACGTACACTAAAACGCTGATACTGCATTGCAGCGCGCCACGGATACCTGTGTCTTTTGACGCGGTAATATAGGAATGACTGCAAAATAAATGTTACGTGTAAATAGACATACTGCACCGCGTCGCAGACTAACGTAGCTTTGAAATTATTAAACGAAATTATACACAACATTATCTATTAAACCGAGACATCTTTTTACTAAAGCAACACTGTTAAATATCAAAGAAGCAGTGGTAATTCAATTTCTTGAGTTAAATAACATTTTATTTTTAACTTCCATATATATACGTATGTCAAAATATAAATCAATTCACTTGAATTGCTTACAAAGTTTCAAAGTAAACAACGTCTATACTAACGCACTTAGACACACAATTAGATCATTCGTATCCTGCACATTTCTTTTCTTCAAAAAACTGCAGGAACACATTAAGTAATTAGTTATGACATTTACATACAATTTTTTTAAATCCACAACAAACACTTTCTAAAGATGTTATTTAAGTAAGATATATATTATTGAATATGTGTAAAAATCATTTAATAATTTTTTTTATATTTGTTAAAGTGATAAAAATTAATTTCCGGAACACGAATAATGTGTAGTAAAAGATAAAATTATCATGTGTACAAAGAGTTAACGTATCTCTTGAATTAAATTATTTTAATTCCCTTGTTTTAATTAAATTAGTGACATTACGAATTTTTAACACTGAAAGTTTACTTGCTTCTTAGTTAGATTGCTTCTTTCCACTGATCAAATAATACGATAAAATAACTTATATTCAATATTAAAAATGTGAAGTAAAGAATTAAAATATGCGGAATATTCGTCGCAATTAAACATCTGGTTAGTGCAAGCCACTGTAGTAGCTTCCCTCTAAAGAATCTTTTGTGACGACGACTCTTTTCTACCTCATAGTTATCGATACCTCATCGTTATCAATGGCAAGAATGTTCCAATTGTTTTGATCTGCGTTTGTTTCATCAAAGAATGTTAGACACGGTGAAGAATGGTGTATAAACAGTAGGCCAGAATCATTCTACGGCTCTACTGTCTATACATAATACTGCTCCATATCCAGCATCCAGCATCCATGCTCATTATCAGTCCAAAGAATTAATTTAATTAATCTACAATTTCTTTAACTTTTTAAGAGTTTTGCTACATTTGCAAAAATTCAATTATTATCTTAAGTATGTATAAAAAAAGTATATAATATTAAAATAATATAATTAAAATAAATAAAATAATATTAACTTAGATATACAAGATATTTTGCAAGAATACTATAAAAATTATACAGAAATGCCAACTACTTAAAAGAAACAAAAATGTAATTTTAAAGATTCAGATAATATGCATATTGCATAAGATATCTATTGAAAAAATGTCTTTTGAACATTTTTTAGAATAAAAAATAAAATATCTAAAAGACATCTTTTAGAAATCTTGTGCAACATAAATGTTATTTGGGAAATATTTTATCAATGTTCTTTACAAAAATTATATATATCGTACACATCTTCCTGAAACAGCAAATTGAAACAATATAAATGTGACTTATACCAAGATAACAAAATGATAACGAAAATGATATTGAAATGAATGATATATAAACAATAAAGCGTTTCACGTTTAAAAAATATCAAATTCAATCACATCACATAGATATTCTTTTAAATTATAAAAATATTTTTTCCAAAATATATCTTGTACATAAATATGTACAAGATAACTATTTAAACCTTCTGACAACCATTTTTAAAAACGCCAAATGATAATTCATTGTTACACCTTAATTATCACAATTGCTTGATAAATATTAATTATTAGTAAACAGAAAATATGTAATAATACTGACAGTAGTAACTAAAGTCAATGGTAATTACATTGAATACAAAGCTCTTCGGTTGTCGACCGACAATATCCAGGCTTAGATTATAGAGAAAAGGGAGTGCCTGAGTAAATGTAAACTTGAGATGCCAAGGAAGGGCTCCAACCAAGCGTACAATGATTTCATACGGAACATTGCAAAGTGTCGTTATGCCATCATGCTCTGCTTCATTTAAAGATTTCCTTTCATAGTATCGTCCTGTGTCGAGACACTTATTTTGTACGTGCTCTATCACTGATAAACGTTGATGCCGGCCGTCGAGACCAAGCTGGTAATCCGAAACTGGTAAATATTCGTAGATTATAAAGACGTAAAAATATAATTAAGATACTTCTTATAACCAAAATAATTCAATATAAATTCTGTTATCATAGACCACTTTAATTCTTTTATCGTTGACAACGTTTAAGATATTTATCGTACATAAATAAAGTAATTACTTTATTCCATGCCGATCAAGTTACATGTGAAGTGATTTCTTACAATCCTATGAATAAAAATACTTGCAAAGAAATTACTACAAATGAATCATTTAAAAATAATACATATATTGTGTTATTATATGTAAATTACATATTATATTTAAAAATAACACATATACTGTATTATTATAAGTTAACATATATTGGCCTTTTTTACATACCTCAAAGAAAGTTATCAGTACAAATGTAAAATAATTATCATAGAAATAATATACAACTATCAGAGTTTTGTGACAAAGTTCTCCTTACAGATTGTTAAAATAATAATGTAACAGCAATTTCGGCAATTTAATTTTAATTCCAATAAAAGCTGCGAACTAACAACTCCCCGTTTTTTAAAGAGCGGCGTGCACCACTGCGCCCTTCAAGGGCGAGCTTCACGCTCTTCGGCTCTCGCCTAGGACAACGAACCAATTGTTCATGGGGTAACGAACGTTTGCTTCGTTATGGAACATAATTGTGCTGATTGCCACGTGCCGGAACGTGCCTTTAACTGCATTGAAAACACCGACGCAATAGTAATTTCTATATGCAAAAGAAAATAATCAATATCGCTATAGAAAAATCTTAGCTTTACTTTGACAATTCATTATATAAATATTACAATTCAATAAAATATAACTTTTGAATATAAAACTACATATGATCATTTTATAAACTAATTTTAACATTATAAATAAAGTTTTGATCAGCACTAAATTCGCGTGAATATTAGCGAAATATTAGAGAAATCATAAGTATTATACAAATTTATAAAAGCAACAAAGTAATTATATAAAAAATTTGTTTCTTTATTAAATTAATAATAATTTAATATGTTTGGTATCATGTTGCTAGTAATATTTTAAATCGTAAAATATTCAGATGTTATTAAAATTATTTTGCGCAGTTTAAAACTATTTTTTTATTTTTTTTTAATTATTTTTATCGCTGGTAGATATCATAATTGCCTCCGAAAAAGTCCGAAAAACAATATTTTGAAAAAAAAAACGTTTACGAAAGCTAAATTAAACACGATAAAGCCTGAGCCTTGAACGTCGCAAATAATGCGCCTGTTAACTTGCAAATGGCAGATAACGCCCTTCCTTGCTACCATCTTCGGTCAGGTTCGAAGAACCTTTCTTTCGTAAGACACTGGCACCAGTGCCTTTCCCTTGCCGACTGAACACTCAAGAATTATTCCATGCACACTTTTCCTTGGTGTGTGGGAGGACATCTTGCTTAATGACGGCGAGACTTCGTTTCAGAGGCACACTCTCTATCTCAAGATGCATGCAAATACATCATTTCCCGGTAGGCGCACGTAATAAGCACATTAGAATCTAATGAAAGTGTTGTAAGTAATAATATAGTTACGCAATAAGTACAGAACTCGTTATAAAAATAATACCAACATTACGAGTAGTAATCAATCAAAACCTAAATCATTTAAACAATTTATTTCTCTTTGATATAAATTGTTTAAATGACTTAGGTTTCGATCGATTACTATACGATACGTCTAATCTCTTCTTCGTAGATAATGCTTCTTGAAAAATATATCTTTCTTGCAACAATAAAATAAATGTTTTTAAATATTATCGATACATATTATAATGTTAATTGTAATCACAAATCTACTTTTTTTTCGATTCGTATCACTAAATGTCTTATGTTGATTAAAAATAGAATTTAAGATGTAAATAAAAATGCATTATTTCGATACGATTATCGCTAAAATAGTAGTTCCAGAAAAGAGAGAAAAAGAGAGAAAGTGAGAGAGAAGTAAAAATAGTATATGTAATCACGGAATCAATGTTACTAGAGACTTGTTCTTTTTAGCTAAACTTTTTGATTTCTTTCCTCTTCTTCTTTTAGATTGGAGAGAAAAAGAGAAAAGAGATGAACTGTGCAAAAAAGTTCAGCTAAAAAAACAGACCTTATTACTCTACGCAACGCTATGATCAGCAAGTCACGGAAATAATGTCAGAAAAATCCAATAATCACTCTTCAAAGTATCCGAAATTGCTTCATGAAAAAGCTTGTTGTTCTATCATTTACTAGAACTGATGTGTTCGCGTGTAATATGTCGCTAGAATATTTTTATGAAAACTTTCTTTGATATCTATGTAAAAAGCGAGAACATTTAAAAATATTTAAATTATATTAAAATGGTTTTTTAATATTTACATAATTAATAGTATCTATTCCCTATTTTAATTTTTAAGATATTACAAAATTCAAATTTTTATCATGCATATAATATTACATAATAACTTGCTGCGTTATTCTTTATATACATTGTTGTGAAAACGTGCAATAATGAAATAAAAAATGTTATTTCTCTTCTCTTTCAAATAATTTTACCTTAGTCATTTAAATAAATATTCTAATACTTCAAAATAGTACTATAATATTCAGTATGTAGAAAAAGTTAATAACTAAAATCACTTGAGTGCTTTGAAAAAGTTGATATCCAGGAAAATACTGCAATGGCGTGCGACCTGGTGGCCTGGTCCCACCAGGTACGTATCCACATTTCCCTCTGTGGCACCGCTTTCCATGTGCAACCTCACATTTGTTGACTCTTCGCCGCTCACAAACACGATTGCACGTTCATCGTCGCACCGGCGCACAGTTCTACCTGCGATCGATAGTCTACAAGAGAGCCGAAACGATTCCCGTCGCAGTAATATATACATGCGGGCAACATGACGTCATGATGAAATAATCTACCTCGTAAAATCAAATTTGCCGGTATGAAGGCCGGGGTCCTTCACTGTCCCCGCAAGAAGGACAAGGACACGCCAGAGAGAAGCAGAAGAGGTTCATTTCGATTGATCTCTCGGACGATGTTCATCTCAAGACCAATGTAACTGAACAGCAATCATTTTTTTCTTCATCTTTAAATGGTATATTTAAATATACACACACAATAGAGATAATTAATAAATATATCCATATCTTTAAGATTCGAAAGAATAGTCCCGGTATATTATTTAAACATATATTATTTAAACATCAATTTGCTTTCAAACAAGAGATACAGAAATAAAAATAAGAACTGGTCTGAAATATTTTGAGCTGCGAAGAACGCAACAACTTAAAGACGAAGGATGGAAAAAGATGTGCTTTCAAACAGGAATTAAAAATATACTGAGGGACACGCAGAACCACTACCGAGATCAAGGTCGACAAGATCATGAAAAGTTTTGCGGCTAAATAAAAACTTAACAGTTAAATACGAGAAAGTAAATTACGAAGTAAGGAAACTGAGAAGATATCCATTGAAACAATCACGTCATGAAGCGTCACTATGAAAATTTGGAGTATCGTGCAATAAAGCCAGGTACGGAATAATGAAAACGAAAATGTGATATCGTATCTTTTAAGAGCCATCGCACGAAAGATACAATCATTATTTCGTTCGACAATAATTATTCCCGAAATTTTGTTTCGCTGAGATCAGTCGATCAAGTTGGGAAAGGTTAATCACGATGCGGAGAGTACGGCATTAAGGATGACCTCGACTGCACAAAACTATATGCCTCTGTTATATGCTTCACAATGACGCATGGGACAGAATATATGTAGTTAGCAATTTTTCATGACTAGGATAGTATGCTAATACGTATTGTTAGTAACATAGTGATCAGATAGTGAATTGTCTTTTCAAATACATTTATATCACTTTTATTAACTGAGATATTTTCAATGTAGTAAAATATGTGTTACTAGAGTAATTTTATTATATAATTAAATGCCCGATCGCAAAATAAAATGCAAGAATATGATATGTCTAACTTTTATCCAATTATTCAATTAATCCCAATACTTCTATCGAAATAAATCATCAATTAACACTAATTTTACTTTCGTTTCGTTCATGGAAATACAATCCGTAAAAGGAGTAACAAAACCATCCCAGAATTAGTTAAACCAGTCTATTATTGCGGCACCTCTGCAGTGATTTGCAATATTACAATACATATATCTAACAAATATGTATAACAATAAACTAATGTTTCACTATGTGAATTTCAATTCGTTTTAACTATCGATTTTAATTAAGACACTGTCTTATGTAAACCATCATTTTTAAGTCTCTTGCTTACGATTTGCTTGTCTTTTTAGGAAGTACATGAGAATTGTCAGTTCAGTTTCTTGAAAGCAATCAAGACATGTTGTTCAAAATAATTACTGAAGATATTCAGTGTGCACATATCGCAAACATGGTATTAGAATTACAAAGAGTGAAGACTCGCGTGACTACAAAAAAATGCCTGGCCCAGCGTCCAAAATCGTTGCGAGGGCAAGCACGTAATATCCGGTCTTAAGTGATCTTAGCACGTTCGCTTGGGCATCCGCTTATACTCAAGAAACAGTTATCTTTTTATATCGCAGAGAGAGATAGAAAGAGAGGAAAAAAGAAAACGAGAAAAAAAAAGAGAGGGAGAGAATGCATTATCGTAAAACTAGTTAACGGAAACGATAATTTATGCGATGACTGAGACTGCCTCACAGTAATAAAAGTATAATAAAGGTGATATTTTAAAACACAGATTGTTAAATAAATGAAAATGTATAAAGTATATTTTGTAATAGAGAATTTATATCACTAAATAATCATGCGCATCAAAAAATCACACAATATTTTAAATCATCCATTAAACTGGACATTAATTAAATTTCATATAAAGAGTAAAAAGAGATCAAAAATTTTCTGAAATTTATGATTAAATTAAGATTCTCTTACGAGTACGTTCTAGTATACTCAATCGAGCGATGCGATCAATAATCAGTGATAATTAAATATTGAAAACGTGGCATTCAATGCACATTCTATTCAATATTTAGACGATAACGTTATTGAATGATAATTTATATATGATTTACGTATAACACAGTAAAATAGATATTTATACCCGAAATTTGAAAAGAAAAAAAAATATATATGAAAACAAGTGTAATATAGAAAATCATGTAAACTAAACTAACTTGCGGATTAAAAAAGAACACGTCATTTTAATAAAAATATTATAAGCGAAGACCATATTCGATCAAGGCGGATCTTAGTGCCTAATTTTTTTATGTAAATGTTACAATTTCCATTTCAAGCAAACAAGGCGCCGATTATTATTTGTCAATATTAAAACAGTCCTAAATTGCAGCTGGAGTACATAATATCACAAATTAATTAATAAGCAATTTAATATTACACGGAAAAAACGGTTTTACTAAAGTATCTAAAAATTTAGTTAAATAGAGATATGAAAATAATTTTATTCAACTATCAAAATAATTATGAAAAATGTACAAATTGGTTGCTGAAATGTCAAAAATTTTTGCCGCATTGCACATTCGCGTTTGAAAATTTCCTATATAATTATTTTGATAATCCAACAAAATTATTTTCAGATCTGCATCTAGCTCAATTTTTAAATACTTCAGCAAAATCCTTCTTTCCGTAACTAATGTTAATGAACATCTTTAAAATACTGTAAGATAATTTCACAGTAAAAAGAAGATAATCGCCTTAGTTTCCTGATGAAATAGCAATTGTAACGAATTCTTCTCCTTTCGCGACAATTTATTGAAAGGAAAAAATACGCGGAGGAACATCCGTAAAGAAATCTCGCCGGCACACGATATTATTCAAAGTACAATCCAGCCGGATAATCTCGGTGAGCACAATCACACGCGTGACCTGAGCGTGTTGCATAAATCTCACGTGTATACGCGCGCGTAGATGTCATCGATCGCCGATTGAGCCGTACGCGTGTCGATTCAGAATTCAAGATTCGCGCTGAAGGAAAGAGAGACAGCGAGATACCTGTCCGCGGAGGGCGCGTTCATAGCAGAATCGATAACGGCGAGGAAGGTAGCGGCGTCGCGGGGAGGCCACGACGACGATCGCGACGCACGTCGCAGGTAAATGGGTCGTGTGACGTGAACCCGCGCGCGCGCGCGCGCGCGCGCGCCCGCGTTCTCCATCTCTCAGCACTTGGCTGATTGCTCCGATTTTCGCAAGAGCGCTGAGAATCATCGCGACCGGTTTCCCTCGATACCCCTCGTGCCTCTGGCGAATCATAATTGTCGTCTCTCTTTTTCCCTTTCTCTTTCCCCCCCCCCTCTCTCTCTCTCTCTCTGTTTCTCTCACTCTGTCATTCAGAGTTGCTACATGTCTCGCAACTCACCTGACTACACCTGTGCGCCGTTCTCCGGAAGCGGCGTCCACAGACCGCGGGCGCGAAAAACGATCCGTGACACTCGCGGACTGTCAAACCGTAGACTTAGCGGTGCGTATCGCGCGTGTAAAAAGGAACGTAGAAGGGGGAGGGAATAAGACGGAAGGAGGGCGGTGATAAGGGCCGACGAAGAACGAAAAGGAACGAGAAAGCGATGCGCGGAAGAGGGAAATGGAGCAGGGAGAACGTAAGACAGCGGGAAAGAGAGGCAAGATTAAATCGCGAGCAACACGCGTGCGATTGATTAGCGTGTAGTAATTAGCGGGTGAGTATCAGCGTTGGTCTCGCGAGTGAGCTTCTATCGATAAGACAGCCGATTCTTGTCACGGGAGGGGGCGCGACCAGAGCTCGAGGAGAGCACGCGCGGCTCTCTATCGCGGCGGCATTTTCACTGAGGAAACGATGGCAAGGAAACGAGAGAGCTCTTCGTGGCGAGACCCCCCCCAGCCGGAGCCCCGTTTTCGTAAATGCTCGGATACCCTGCGCGTATCGGGAGCGACCGGAGCGGGATACGCATGCGCTTCCATTTACGACGAGCGTAACGCGAACGTGCGCGGCGCCTCTTATCAGCGACACCGTCACGTCGGCGCGGTGCTGCGGGACGTTTTCTCCCTACCACCCCTCTTGGCCATTGTGCGCGGGAGGGAAAAGGAGACGGGGTTTCGGGGGTACTTACGATGAAAGGAGAAACGCGAACGAAGCAGGAGCGAACTGGGTTTCTAGATTACCCTGAGTTTTTATTAAATGTTAATTATTTTATGGGAGAATTTCTTCGGGCAATGTGCGACCGTTATTGAGATTTAAAGTTCATTTTATCCGAAGGAATAGCAAAAAGAGAAAAAGAAGAGAGAAGATTTCTAGAACGTGATTATTTTATCTGGAGCAATACTAAATTCAAATGACAAGGGTTTCTTCAATTTTTCTTCTATATTTTTAACTTCTGCAAGATTTTTCAAGAACTTTACATAAAAAGTTGTTATACTAAGAAATGTATAAAAATAAAGAGCACACGAAAAGGAAATCAATCATCAGTAAAGTACAAACAATTTAAACGTTTAAAAAACAATCTCGTTTCTTCTTTTAAAAATACTTTTAAAACATCTCTTTCGATAAAATGTCAAAAAAGATGTTATTCATAAAATTATTATCTAATAAAACATGTTTATCTTATCTTCATTATTATTTCTTCCTTTCTTCCTCATTTTAAGAAGAGAGGCATTATTATTACAGTCTTGTTATCAGTTTATCTCAAGAAACAAAGCTAGCGACAGTTTGTTTGTTTTCCTTATCTTTACGTACTAAGTTGTAGAAGGAAGTAATGCGGTTTTGATGCATTATGATCTTAAGAAAATATATATCCCATTATTAATATATATGAATAAAATAATTTATTAATCTTTATTAATTCTCTATATTATGGCTTACAATATAATATGGCTATACAATAAATTATTAAATAAATTATCTATTTTCACTTACTACTTCAAAATCGCAATATATAGATACATAAAATATTTATACTGTCTAAATTGGATCGGGCACAGGAATTTTCGGCATACGGCCTTCCATCATGTCATTCAGCAGTGCACTGATCTCCTGGAAGAAAATAATCAATTCAGTTTCCTTGTAATGCCTAAGATTAACAAATCTTTTACGCAAGCTAACATTTACTAACTATTAAGCAAACTATTAATGAACAAACATATATACCTCTTCCCGCTGCATTCTCAATCTATCGATAATAGGCTCGTTAAAGTTAGGATCATTACTGAGATCCTCCAAAGTACTTTCGTCACTTCTCGACACTTGTGGTATACGTGAGACGTAAATCTGTTTGATAGTATCTAAAATTGCCGATGGTCTCGTTTGAGGGAATTGCAAATCGATTCGTCCGAAAGAATCCATGCCCGCCGGCATCATTAACGGTTTCTCATAATCCGTACACTTATCCTCCCTTGCGTTTCATTTCGTACAATGACACAATATCGAGATTAATCACAATGTAATTTACTAATTTATTTTTAATAAAATATAAATAAGTCCTTGGTGAATATTAAAACTTATTAAAACACACTTATTATCAAAACTTACATAAATGAAGAACCAAATCCATAATGAGATAATAAATCTTTAAGTCGTCGTACGAGAAATTTATCTTTAGAGGAATAGTAATAAAGGCTCGCATCTAGATTATGAGCTATCGCTCTCAATATCTTTCCAATAAATTCTTTTTTACTTGAATCAAATTCCTACAGAATTTAATCACAGAAAAAAAATAGATAACATTGAAATAAATTTACTCTAAAATGTTACAATATTATAAAAAGTTATAAAATTTATGCCAGTTATCTTTTAAAATGTTCAAAATTTAAAAAGAATGTTAATAACTTATATATACTTTTTGAGTTTGATATATTAAAATTTTTTAATTTTTTATAGTATTACTATCATACAGCAATGAATTAAAATTACTGTAACATTTTTTAATTTTATCTTTGTATAATGCCGAAAAAATATGTCTCCTTTTCACTCTTTTTATAATTTATACATATGTATTATATATTTATCAAATACCTTAAATTCATCATATCGTCCACCTATAATACATATTTTCATAAAAAATGGATCAACTCCACGTTCCAATTCTTTCTTTCTATCTGCCGCTCTCTTATCCCGTAATTCTTGAATCGTGTTGGTGTCGTAACTCATTTTCAAACCATTTCGTATTACAGAAAGGGCTTCCTCGAAGGAAGACCATAATTCTTCTGGTCGCGATAAATCTAGCATTATTAATAATACGGTGTGATGAGGGGAATGTGTTAATGTAGAACCTGTCATCGCAACAGATACCAAAGAAGAAGCCAAGTAACCCACTTCCCACACATGCACTATATTTTTCACCTACAGCAGAATATATAATATTTAGAAATTTAATTTAACAATAAAAATAAATTTAATAACAAAAAATTTGATTTATTTAACAAATATACTAACATTTTTTATAATAAAAATATTAAAATTATTACTAAATAATTTCACTTTTATAAACATATAAATTTATTTTCTAAAATTTGTAACTAATATATGTTTATAATTCTTCAGTGCAAAGAAATTAAACTTTATCACCTCTGAATATATTTTTGTAGAAAACTAAGTACATATAGTCGTCACTTACTAAACTTTTCACAGTTTTGCGACCAAATGAATAATCCATCGCTATAGTTGGTTTTGGTCTTTCGTCTTTTTCAAGAAATCGATACACCATTGTTGTTTTACCCTACAAATGCAATTTGAAATGCAAAGTACATCGCGCGATAATAGTATGCTCCTAATTTCATCACTTACAACTCCCTTGCTGCCAAGGATAATAATGGATCGTTCGTGAGTTTCATTTGGATCAGTTTTGCGTCTATTTTCTTCTTTTATTGCGAGCCGTAATGCAGTTTCTCGCATAGACTCCTCACTAGAAAGTTTATTCTATCGTAATTAGTTTTATAATGTTAAAAACATATGATGTCAGCTGCTATGAATAAATATTGTAAATAAAAATAATTACAAAAAACTGAATTATATTCGTATTAAATAGTTACAGAGAGATTTCTTTAAATCGTTTATTTAATTATTCTTATATTTATTAATTATTCTTCCAAAATTAGGAAACAATAAAAAGTATTTTTTATAATATTATCGATATAGCTTCAGATTATAATTATTTAATAATATATTATATTAATACATTTCTTTTTACAAAGCTATAACAAATTTAATATATATCTATAATAAATTAATTACCAGTTTTCTGCAGTCATTATTTTTAAAACATAATAAAGAATGATACTAAAAACTGTAGCTCTATTCGCACAATTCCATGTTTCTTCAGGTTATGGATATGTTTCACTTTGTATTACCATGGAGACGAAGGTAAGCGCTCAGTTCATGGCTCAGCCACTCACTTGCATCACTTTTGTATAACATGTAAATTACTATAAAAAACAAATAATAATTGTATATATACGCAATAAAAACCTTTTCGCATATAGAGCAATAGAGCACATCTGTCTTCAATATATAACTATTTATTATGTGTGATATAAATAATTAATTCTTATTAATCCAGTTCTTACTATGCAATCCTAGATTACAAAATTTGATAAACATTTTTAGGAGCAGTTTATTTAAGTAAATAACATTATACTGTTTCCAGTTAATGATAATTAATTTTTAATTGTTTATATTAACGCTCAGAATACATCACGATAGTATAAGATATAATAATTTACATCTACGTTAATCGCTCGTCTGCATAACGTTTCAACTATATGCGCAATGATCTAACGGAAGATTTCATCAGTCTTGATAAAGAAATCTACAAGGATATCTTTTGTAATCATCGACTCTGAACACTTTCATTTAGCTTCTTTGATTTCTTTGTGATATAAAAATGTTTTCAGAGCTTTACAACATGTTAGTATGTCTCCGCTAAATCATGACGCGCATAACACGTGTACAATTCGCAAATTTATTTATGAATTAAATTAATTACTTTTTAATATATTTTCCTTGCATACATTATGTACAACATGGACTAGATCAAATCAGGAATGATGTATATCTTACAATCCGCAATAAAATTTAACAATTTATAAATTATTACATACGAGTAAATAGTTTCTAAAATAGCCAAAACATTTTCCACAATTAGAAAAACATACTGTCTTTCATATTTAATTATAATAACAAATTAACAACAATTGCACAGGAGTCTCATTAGCATATGTATATAAATTAAAAATATTAATATCATTATGCATTCTTTTTCTATCGAAGTATAAATGAAAAGCACATACATTTTTATTATAATTTTTCTTAGACGTGGACCATACATTGTTACAAACTTTTATTTTTAATTAATTATAATCAATGTACAATTAATTTATATAATAATAAATACATAATAATTAAAACATTTGTCATTTTTAATTTGTATGTACATAGTATGAACTTGATTGAATCTGATTACTGATATAAAATTTTCATTATGAAAAAAAGCTTTTTAAAGAAACGTGTAACTTTAAAAGTACTGCACGCGCAGTAAATCGGTATCATACAAAATCTTATAAGTTACTACATTTGGTCCTGTTACAGCACCGTTATACCGAAACGTTTGCGAAATATAACGTTAAATTACAAATAAACAGATATTGTTCTTTCCTTCAATTTTTTTGCCTATACTTATTTTTGTCTATCCTGGAAAATAATATTCTCAAAGTTTCTGTAATAAAGATAGATGTATATTCTACACTAATTTTGTTTGAACACTATGGTCAGTAAAAGTACTTGAGAGAGAGGTGAACATATTATGACAAATTAGTTGAATGAATTCACAAAACTAGTTTTAAATATGAATGATTCCAAACAATATTTTAGCAAATTAATATCGTTTGACTTAATACCAAAAAAAATCAGCTATAATTAGCAGCAAATTCTTTTTTCAATATTAAATATTTTATAAAAACTTCTTTTTCTTTTCACATCAAACTAGCAAATGTCGTAATCTGCCAATGTAACAATAATTATTTTTTCATATTAAATTATCAATAGTTATTTAAAGTACTCATAATGTTCAAAATTTAACGCAAATAATAATTTTTCATAAAATTCATCAGACAATCGAAGAACATTGTTACTATATGTTTCATATTTTAGATATAATGAGTAAAGGAAGACAATTGCACTGATTTTTTTAGTCATCTTTTTCTATAATATTTCATTGCTTCTATAATGCAGTATATTACACGCTCTGCATGTTATCTAGTCCATATGTCGCTCATCCAATTGTCATTTAACTCCTCATTCGGTAGAACTTTTAATTTTCTTAAAGCTTCAAGATAAAATGTAAGTTCTGATGTAACCACACCATGTTGTGGGCCACCATTATTCACTATATTCATTTTAACTAGTTGCTCTCTAAGTTTTTCCTTGAACGATGAATTTACCGTACGGTAAAGAGATTGTACTTCGACAGTAGGCAAAATACCAGAAACAGCCTCATGAAGTTTCATTAGATAACTGCAAATAAAAATAAAGTTTTGAAAGACAAGAATGATCATCATAATCATTATAAATATTGGATATTTATAAACATTATCCAAATACTTACCTAGAAATGTTTCTGAAAGATTTGGATGGCACTGGAGGTCTTGCTGTCCATTTAGATATTTGTCCGCCTAATAAATTATCTACAATAATGAGGATTTTTCCTTCAATTTCACGAACGTGTGCGCGAATATCTCTTTCAACGCTATCTAATAGAGCTACCCCTCCACTGATACCACACGTGCCAATAAGTCCTCGACTTGGATTTTGTCCTGTGAGTGCTGGACGCATAAATGCGTATATAGAATATTTTTAAGTAAATCTTTTCATATTTAATGTTTTATTTGTTGCTAAATTTTATATGTTTTTAAATCATATTTAAATTATATTTAACATAATAATTCAGCATGTTAAATCACCTTGAAAATGTGCCTTCACGAAAGGCATAAACCACAATACAAGCTTAAGACTTCGCGCTGCTAATACGAGAATCGTGCTTGTAATAGTTTTTAAGCCCGCAACTTCCATTGCACCTGCACCCAAAACTAGTTGACAACATCGTGAATTATAATGTCTTAACAATTCGGCTAATTGCCTTCCTATAGTTCCAGACAAGGCGACTAATTCACTACCAGTCCTAAAAACAAAGTATATTATATTATGAAAGATTTACGAACAATACTTTGCAATTTAGCTTTACCTGCAATATTCGTGTATCATCTGTATAAGCATGAGAGCAGTTCCAACAACAGCAAATTTTTCATCGCCAACTATGATGAAATTCCCCACGCTTTCATTCTTCATGCTGTCCTCACACGTGGATATTTTGAGTGGAAAACATTTTTTCTCGTATACATATGTTACTAACGACTGAAATTCTAATGGTACATCAGCTTGTTTCCATCTTTCAGATTCCAATAGTAACGTCAGTTTAGTTTTGCGTTCATTATGAAAGCGATGTACAAATTTACTTGCTTGCGCCTGTAAAAATATGAATTATGCATTAACAGAAGGATTACTCTATTTGATAAATAAATTTTAAATGACATGCACAAATAATAATTACTTTAAATGCCGATCGTAAAGCAGTACACTGTTTGCCGCAAAGTTTCTCACAAGTGTGTGTGAATTCTTCCACCATATTGGCCAATTGGCAAACTTGAGCGGCTGTTGCTCTCTCACTCAACCAAGAGTTCTTATCATTCCAACTATGATAATCTTTATCCTCTAATTTATTCTGTGAAACATCAGCAATTATCTTGTCCTTATCGTTGTGGAATTTATCCTTCTCACTTGCCCCAGCTGAAAGTAGATTTCCCATTCGCTCGTGGCAGTAATCACACACAGAAGTAATCATGTCACAGAGTTTAGTAATCACTCGCGAATGCTCTTCTCGAGTCAATAAACGATCAGGTACGGATTCATCAAACGAGCCATCGCATAAACGTCCTGCTGATAAATCTGCGGTGTCTTTCATTACATCATGAACTGCCTAATATAACAGAATATTTATTATATATATAATACATAGGTTTCTATATAATACACACGTTTCATTTATCCCACAGCGACACA
Source organism: Trachymyrmex septentrionalis (assembly GCF_001594115.1). NCBI lineage: Eukaryota > Metazoa > Arthropoda > Insecta > Hymenoptera > Formicidae > Trachymyrmex > Trachymyrmex septentrionalis. The sequence continues at coordinate 3,342,768 of NW_017305180.1, forward strand.
ATTAAAAAATAACAATTTTAATGTTCAGTTACACAAGACATTTAATGTTAAAAATTAAAAATCCACAATAAATAATTAATATAAAGCAGAAGATAATGAAGGAGAGCATAAGTGTGTATATACATATATATATATATATATATATATACATAGAGATAGGATTATTAAATTGTTTACCTTAACTCGTAATAGAAGAAATGTGAAAGACTGTATAGTATTGTGGAGCAAAGATAATCTTTCCGTCAATGAGAGACCTCCGACTTCGAGAGCTGCTGCTTGCTGATCACTGCAACAATCACTCGCTGCCAAAGCTTCTATCACCCGTTGCTTTGTTAAAGCTCTTACAGTGGTCACAGCTTCTTCTTTGTATGTATCCACGAATTGAAAATATTTCTGACGTAGTAGACCAGAAATGATGGAGACTAGTTTATCCTGTTCATTAAGAATATATAAACAATCTCACTGGGAAGAGACGTACGAAGGTTTGTTTGCTAAAGACAAAGAATATAATGCGATGTAACATTATTTATGTACTTACGCCATCTAAAACAGTATTTTCGCCACCTAATGGCCTATTGAGATCCGCTGTTGCGTATCTTTGAAACTCAGTCGATAGCATCTTATCCACAAGCTTCTCCATTTCGGTTAGTTGAGAACTTAAATGTCTAGATAATATTTATAACAGTTGTAAATATTTCAATAATTTTTTATCAATAAAATCATAAACAAATAATAATCATAAATTATAAAAATAATTTCTTCAGAATTTTTTTATTTACCTAAAGCTATGTATTCCGTTCAGTTCCTGCAAAAGAATTTCTTGCGTCGTAGAAATAAGGTCTAATGCCGCAACATAATCTGGCGTAGACAACAATAATTGTATCATCGGTTGACTTTGATGCACAGTTGCCATAAGTTTTAATTTTTCTTGAACAATTAATCTATTAGATCTGGCGCGCTCCAAGCTACATAAAAACAATAAATATCAAGTTAAATGTGTAAAACTAAATATATAATTACATAATTATTTTAATAATCCCACATTATTTTCAGATCTGCATTTAATAAAATTTGTTTACTTTAGCAAAATTATTCCTTTCTTGTGTTATTAATTTATATTTCTATTTTACTTAATTTTATGTTTCTTTAAGAAATACTAATGTAAATTTTTTGAATAGTTCATACATTACATATATACAAACTTACCGTAAAATTTCTAAAGAATTCTTGACTAGATGCTTATCGACTTGGTGAATATTTTTCCTGAGTGCTTTTAGAACCGTAATAGTTTGTGTGAGTTGTTCCATAAGCACATCATGAGATGTCATTGCATGGAAAAAGGCTTGAGATTTTGACGCAACCTGCTCTGCTATTCGGACTTCCACAACATCCAGATAGTGACTAAGCTGCAACAACATATTTTGTATAAATTAAAAACAAATAATAAAACATCGAAAACTTCAGTTTTATATATATTTGTATATTGTCTAATTATTTTTATAATATAATAAACATTTAAATTAAGAAATAATGTCAATAATGAGCTTTATAAACTGAATCTATTCTTTTCTTATGTTTATAATACCTTCTCTTGCATTTGCTTCACGTGCATAACAATATTGCATTATTCATTTAAGAGGCCATCTTTCGCAAACGGGAACACAGCATCAAAGTTATCTTTTTGTGAAAGGTCTAAGTTTGGAACTAAGAAGATCTTTGGAATATTAGTTAAATCAAATTGTAGCCGATCTGAAGCAAAAAATGTTGCAATTTTAATGGTAAAAAGTTATATTTTATAACTAAATAAAAATTAGAAATATTAGTTCTAAGTTTACATGGCTATTATTATATCAATAAAAATCCAATATAAAGTTATTTAGTATTAAAGCTTAAAAAGCTGATAAATTAAATTTATGTATAAATGTATAACATTTATATCTGATTTTCATGTAAAACATATCTAATTAATATCTAAATAAATTTAAATAGATTAATTTAAAATGTAATATGTAATAAGATATGTATTAAAAATAGATTAATCCTTTAATTATTAACATATTTATCTGTAAAGAGTAAAATATGACATATGAAATAGAATCTAAATTCATTTCTTGCAAAAGTAAATTGTTCTTTTACATTTATTTCAAGATATATATATTTTTATTACTAAATTCTATTCTTCAATATCTTTTATGATATAAATATTAGAGAATTTTACCTAGTGACTTCACTTTCTTAAGATTAGGAAAATTTTGGAGCAATTCATTTGGAGTGGTTGGTTTGTTGGCATTTAAATTCATACGCGAATGTTTTCGATATCTCTGAAAGAACAAATAGAAAGTATAAATTATTGCTAAAATAGTAATTAAGCAAAAGTAATTAAGCAATAATAATTAAGCAAAAAAATAGTAATTAAGCAAAGCATGATGTAAATTATTATAGATAATATTTATTTGACTGTTGTCAAATAAATTATTGTTATTTTTACTGTTGTAGTACATGAATAATTACCCTCGCAATTTTTTTCAGATACATTTCAAAATGTTGCATGGTGACTTCAGGAAGATATGGACTTTTTGGAATATCAATTTTCTCCACAAATCCATCTCCCCAAGTACGAGTTAAAAAGTTACTCTGTTTTCCTTTAAATGGATCATTTAGAACAGCAGGTAGATTTTGTACAGCAGAATATACGGTCCACGATGAGCTTGCCTCAGATAAATCGCCATTGCTTTTTCGTTGCTGTTGCATAATTGCGTGCTTCATTGCATGCGCTATATAATCCTTGTCAGAAACACCTTCCACAGGAAGACTAGTGCATACCCCATTATAGCCATAGAGACAAACAAAAGATCCACCTTCTCTGGAACAATGTTGATCTCTCAAATGCCTAAAACAAATTATAAAATAATGCACTGTCTAATATACTTATAAAAACATTAAAAACTACACTTATTAAAATAGCATACGTCATCAAAAATGCTTTACAAATATTGTTTTTCTGATTTATATAATATATCATTATTGACAAAAAGAACATAGATGCTCATGTCATTTTAAGCTGTGTCTCCAAACTGCTCATAAATTATGAAAAAAATGTTGTCTTGAAATAAAATCGTTAAACAAAACCGAAGCATTGTAATTGATCGATGAAGCAGATGGACTCACCGAACGAAGTCTTGAATTTGTTTGAACGTCTGATTAGTACAATGTTCGCATAACAAGACCATGGGCACCGAATCGGACCCTCTCACGACTTTCGCCATTGCCCCCTGTGTCACCTCAGCTCACCATTGCATCGACAAGCGCATTTCGGAGCACCAATTCACTTGGAGCCTGGAGTCCTTCGGTTCTCCGACTTTGAATACACGGCCACTTAGCGATTACACGTCCCCGCTTACAAATGCACACGTTTTATGATATACATCGATACACGTTGGCTAACTCAGGAACGGAACAACCGGTGCGGCGTGGCGAAGGTTACTACTATTTCATACATGATTGACGTGATATCCAACGTTAAATAAAATTTAACTATTTATAAACAGTGTGTGTCTAGAACATGTCAGTGTGTCATCTACTTCAATACATCGCGTATATTTGATGACTCACAAATTATAATTCATCTCTCAACACGAACGGTTTTTCTAAGTACCCTATAGACACACGTCATGCGCAGACTAAACTGATAATATCAGGTGGCCTGAAACCTGAAATAGGCTACTAAATGAATTTTACTCTTAGGTTTAGATCCGTTTCTTCAGAGGGCGTGCGGATCAAAGAACCACTGCCATCAACACTTTCCATCCTATGTTACTCCGATTTTCTTTGCCAACACGTAGTTATAAAAGATATCTGTCATTATTTGAAATATTCAGCACCGACAATTGTAAAATAAATATTCTGCTAAACAATATATTACTTTCTTATACGATTTTTATTAAATAAATTTTGTGCATTATATGTATAGAAATTATTTAAGAATTGATTTAAATATTAAAAAATTTGATTTAATAATAATACAATTATTACTTATATATATATATATATAATTAGTTAT
>NW_017305180.1:3346927-3353801 GCF_001594115.1 Trachymyrmex septentrionalis
AGGGTGTCTCGCAATTTTTTGCTAAGTGTTTTTGTATAAATAGAGCGGACTAAATTGAATCGAAAAGTCCTGTATCATTTTACAATTTTCGCAAGATATTAATTATTAAAAATCGCTAAATATTGATTTTTAATCATTTTTTATTCAAATACTATCAACTTTACAGAAAAACAGCAAGAGACAAAAATTGCTTATTTTCTTCTCATAAAGTTCTGAGATTTTTTTAGAATTTTTTAATACCATATTTTTTTATATTGGTAAGAATAATTACCAAAAAGAAAATGCGCAGTACTAAAAAGTTAATAACAAATTCTGCAAAAAATTCTTAGAGCTCTTAGAGTAATTAATATCTCATTAACCATTGCGATAATGATAAAATGGTAGAGAATTTTTTGACTCAATTTAGTCCGTTCTATCTATACAAAAACGCTTGGCAAAAAATTGCGGGACATCCTGTATAATCCAAATACTGAAATTTTTTAATATCTTAAAAATATATCTGTCATATTTCTGAGAGCTATCGATAATGTATTTACATACCTTATAAAATTTTTGTTTAAATTATTATAATTCAACAAAACAAAACTAATTTAGGGCAATAAGTATTTTATCCTAAATAAATATTTTATGATATATATATGTATACGTATTACATTGCGTTTTTATATTTTACAATTTTGCAATTTTAATATTTTAGCAATTTTTAAATGGTTATAAGAAAATATATATCCTTTTATAGTTATTTAAATTTTATGAAATAAAATAAAAGAACATTGTCATCTTAATCTGTCAGATTAATCTGTTTACAGTACTTGTTAAAAAGCAATTGGTATAAGTTATACAGTAGACATTACCATGATTTCACTTGCATGATAAGTAAATGTCATAAATAAATGTAAACAATTGCACTTTCGTATATATTACAATTATTTATTTTCTGTTACATGCGGTATTGCTGCACGCAATAGCTTATATAATGTCATCTTAAAAAAATGCCAAATGAATGTCTCTTACATGAGCGATTTCTTATATTTATCACAAAGTTATTATTTCATAAAAGTTTATTTTTACTTTTCGCATTTCATGGATTATTTTATCAATTGCTGTGCCCTTTTCACATGAACAATTATTCTAATTTGCATTACTATTCTGAGCTTTATTATTGCAATAATTAAATCAGTACCATTAATCTCCAAAACGAAAAATGTATAACTTATTTCGTCGTTTATCAATTTAATTATTTGAAATGGCATTATATAACGTACGTATAAAATCGCAAAAAGATTCAATAGAAATATCTGCAGTATCAAAAAAGATTTAACTTAACAAAGAGGGGTAAATGGCAGTCTGAAAATCATATAAATATAATAAAATATTCTTTTTGTAAGTAGTGTCAAAAATAATCATTGCCAAATATATAAATAGTTTTCTGTGTTATTGACAATTGATCAGTTGACCCTTCATTTTTCTAATTGCTATCTCATCTGGCAATAATCCAAAATTTGTATCGTAATGAAATGGAACAGATGTTATACATTTGACTGATTTACATAATAATGATATTTGGTTTTAGCTGCTGATTATTGTTATTATCTTTCTCATTTATTAGCGTGGTAGAGGTGGTGGTGTCGGTATGATTTGGCCGAATTGCCTTGTCTGTTGTTGCTCCTGTTGCTGTTGCTGATGCTGACTCCGACGTACTTCGTGTGCCAGTAACTTTTGACGCTTTTCTTCCATCAGGCGCTCACGGTGCTTGTGAATATAATCGTATACATTTGGAAGACCCATAATCACACAGGCCGACAGTGCTGATCTGCATATATTCATGTCTGTCGCTTCGTACCTATGTTTACAGTTGTAGGAATTATATAAGTATTATAAATATAACATGTACTTAAAAAATGATATTTGTAAACTTGTTAGTAAGGTAAAATTTTAATACAAAATTTATTAAATCGCTGCTACTAAAATATGCAATTATTTTTGGCTCCATATATATATATATATATATATATATATATATAAATCTTTCATTTTATAAAATTCAATAATAAAAGATTCATGCAATGGAATAGTTACCACTCGTTTGTTTTCTCGTCGTAACATTCCACCTGATATGTTGTAGTAACACCATTAAAACCACCGATAGCAAAAATCATATCGTCAATAACTTCAATGGCGAAATTGCTACGTGGATTATACATATCAGGAATATGGCTCCAACTGTTTGTAGAAGGTTTATATTTTTCCCCACTGCACATCCTCGATATTCCATTAAATCCTCCTTTATGAAAAAAATTGTTAGCTTACTCATAATTAATAAAAATAACAATGTAAAATGATATTGCAATGAGAAAAACAGTTAAAAGAAAAGTGAATTATGAAATAAATTAAGCTATATATATAGATATATATACACACATATATTAAAATAGTTTTACATGAGAAAGAATATTTGGAAATTAATTTCCTCATGTATAAACATGTTTATACATAAATAGCGCAAATATTGTAATGAAATTTCTCTTGTAACAAGTACATGTTTTAATACCAATAACATAAACACAGCCGTGATAAGATATGCACGACACACCACTCCTTCGTGACCTCATTGCTGTTATCATTGTCCACTGGTTGGTGCTTGGATCATACACTTCGGCCGTATTCATACAATCATGTCCATCAAAACCGCCCGTAATGTATATCTTATCTGTAGCGCATAAAAAATTTACCAATAAGCTTTATAATGTTTTTTATATAATAGAAATTTTAATATATTAGAAATAATAGTTTTTTAAGCATTCAAAATATGCATATAATAAATTTAAAAAATTTATTATATGCATATTTATAAAAGATATAAATATGGATATAATAAATTTAAAAATTTTATTATATGCATATTTATACTTATATCTTTTCAATAAATAACTTTATTATAATATGTATTTTTTTCTTTTTTTTTTTAATGTACATATATTTAAAAATTATTCGTACATTTATTTTGTTTTTATGCACAGGAATGAGATTTTTACATGTTGTTAAAAAATTCAAAAAATTTGCAAAATACCTTTTATATTATAAGACATTTTAAAAATCTATCTCGTATAAAATAGAGATATTAATTATGTAGTTGCAAACAGTACTTTTTAGATAACTAAACTAAACATATTAGGACAGCTTATAAAAATATAATAATACCATTTAATGTCGTTGCACTCGCGTCAGATCTCTGCACATTCATTGACGCAATAAGGGACCATTGATTTGTCTTGTAATTATAGCGTTCCGCCGTTTTTTGCCGATGATATCCATCATATCCTCCCATTGCGTAAACCAGATTGTTTAAAACTGCCACGCTGACATAACATCTGCGACAATGAAAAGATTCTGATGCGAGCTTTCATTGCTAACGACATTATCAAGGAGCTAGTCACTAAATTTTAGTTCATATTTATATAATGTTTGCATACAGTTTTATTTATGTTTTTGTTTAATAATGTTTTCTTTTGTCTATTGTGTACGTATCCTATTAGTGTAACTATATATTATATAATTAGTGTAACTATATATAAGAATAATTTGAAAATATCTATTTAAAGACAGCTGTAAACGTATATCTTATATTTTAATACTGTTTCTTTATCACATAAATAAATCAATAATAAGATTAAAATTATCCAAATCACAGAAGTAGTGACTAGCCCCTTTGAAATATATTTGACCTTCTAGCGTTCATGGGAGCAACCTCTCGCCACACCTTGGTCACCGCATTAAAGCAACGGCAGCTATTGAAATAATCGACGCCATCAAATCCTCCGATAACGTAGATATCAAAGCCAACTACTGCAAGTCCATGATAAGCTCGCGCACCAGTCGGATCTGTTTCCTCGATCTAAAAAACTCAAGATTTTACACAAATAAATTGTTAAAATAAAGTAGAAATGTTCTTCAATTTTAGTACAGCTTACACGGTTAAAAAATAATATAAAGCTACAATTAATTTCTTTTTTAAAGATTAGATTAAAGATTCCAAAATATATCACGTCCCACTAATTGATCTATTCTTGATGAGTCGCGCAATATAAATAAGGCAATATAAATAATTAATTAATTTACCTCACCTTTTTATATTTGTTAAAATTAGATAGGTCGCAAATGTTTGCTGCTTTAAAAATTGTGTCACAATCGCGATACATGTTTGGGAAGCTCCAGACTGGATAAACAACAATTATTATATTCATTTCTATATTTTTTTAATTTTTACACCTTACTTTTCTTTGCCTTGTTGCATTACAAATGACAACAAAAATCCAATTTAGCTACATCAATATTTACAGTTTATTAAAATTACGTTAAAAATAACTGTAAAGTGTCTAATACTACCGGAATCCATCGATCCGCTCTTGTGTCATACGTTTCGATATAATTTGTTGGAGAGCCACCGCTCCATCCACCAATGGCAAACAGAATCTCATGCGGCACTCTGGGTCGTGCAATTTCCGGCGTTGGTACTTCTCCATCTTTCTGAGTAATCATCTCTAAATCATACAAAAACTTCAGAGTTTCGATGATAATGGGTCTGCATGCATCGTTGCCTACGACATAAGGATGATCCTTGACATTCTCCAGAAAAAACTGCGTGTCTAAGAGACCGAGTCTGATATTCTTCATTAGATCGACGATATAATCTTTTCTAGATTCTGGATCATGATTTATCCATCTCAGAACTAATTCCCAAACTGTCTGTTCGCTTTTAACATTTAATTCGTCAGCGCCGACTAACGATTTCAGTTCCTCGATAGGTAAATGTAAAATTTCTTCGCTTCTTTGTGACACCTAATGTAAAGCAAGAGAAATTAGATTATGAAGAAATGATATACGTAAATTATTATACTAGCCGCACCTCGACAAAATGTCCTACAATAAAACGGTAAGCATCATTTTCTAGCTTCTTGCAAAAATGTTGACGGGCGAATCTCATCACTCCGATACAATTTTCCGGTGCTAAATTATCTCTTAGATAGTCACAGCATAAATCGAGTACACCTACAATGCTTAGATAATCCGCCGTGGTCAATAATTCACACACGTTTTCACGATTCACATCAATGGATCGTAAATATGCATATTCCAGCAGGAGATTCATTATTGGACTTGTCACACCTGGCAGAAGGACATCAGTTTTTTCACGAGAATGCAATGTAGTTGTAAATAATGTCCTGTAAAATTAATTTACTAATAAAGATTGCGACAGTAAATGTATATAGTTATTGTACAATATCAATAACTTTATTACAAAAAAAAATGTAATAACAAATCCAAGTAACAAATTATTAAAATGTTATCATTTTTTCTTATTTTTATAAAGGGTAATTATTTTATTATTTTATTATTATCAATTAAAGATTTGGTATAAATAAATTCGAATAATTTAATATAAAATTCAGAGGCAATAAAATTAAACCTGATTAAAATTAAACCTGAAATAAGTACTGCATGCCGAAAGTATAGCTCGATGAATTGGAAAGACACCACCATCTTCTAATCTTAATATTGCATCACAAAGCAGATTATTCTGTCGGAAATCATAAAGCGATTGCATTGCTTGTGTGCTCATACAACGGCCACCACTTTCGGCTATCAAACGTTGGTTTGTATTATATTTTTCGTTTTTTTTGTTACTGGTAGTAGGCTCTGCATCCATATCAAAATTTGAATAATTGAAGGATTTAGCTCCCGCAAAAATAGCGATATAATTTATCACAACATTTAAATAGTTTAATTAAATTAATTGATTTCTTCAAAAGAAACCTACGAAAAAACAGCTATTAAATATTAAATATAAGGTGTGTTGCGAAAGATATAAAAAGGCCAGAAATTTTATAATTAAAATTAAACTATCTTATTAATAATTTGAAATTTTATGCTAATGTTGGAAATAAAATAATATAGGAAGATATATTACTCAATAAATTATTAATAAATTACTAAATTGTATTGGTTATAAATATACAAGCACAATATTGTAAATATAAATACATTTAAACTACTTCAAAATTTGTCTATACTAAAACACTTTCAAAAACTTTATCCTATATTTTTTAATTTAGCTTGCATACTTACCCAGTAAGAATGCTTCCTAAAAATTTAGAGCAATCGCGCATGAGGTTAACAAATTGTATTAATCGTGATGCAGGTTTAGTGACAATAGTTTAAAACTTGATAATTTTTTGATTTGAAATAAAAACGTGATTACAACAAAGTTTTGTTTGCGATCAATTGCTGAGAACAATTAGCAATGGTTGAAAGGTACTGCCGTGTGTATTCATATGTGCTGAGAATTTGGAATATGTCAAAATTTTGACACGTGGGCGGGGGAGGATTGAAGAAATGCAGAAGAGTATGAAGGGGGAAACGAGATTGGTGAGGGGATTGTAAGAGAAATACAAACTATTTTGTAATGATTTTAAAAGCGAATAGATATCGCGCTGGCAGTGACATGTGGTCTTACATGTCCGCCAATCAATCAAAGACTGCTGCTTGACAAAAGAGATCCTTCTATTCCTGCTTCATAGCGAGCTTGTGCAAGTATAAATTGTGTTAACTCATTTTAAGGATACAAATCAATAGAAATTATAAAAATTTATAAAGCATGTCAGTCTTAATGTATCGATTAAATCAAGCAGCTGTAATAAAACAATAGAAAGAGGATTAAAATACATTTTACAAATTTCATTATAAGCGTCTACGCCCAGTATATCAATATATTATTATTATTATTATTATTAGGCGTTAGGAACTCGAAAGCTCATTGCCGCAAATACCAAATCCCGCCACTGTTCCCGTCCCTGAGCCAGATCCCTCCATTTGT
>NW_017305180.1:3353939-3358771 GCF_001594115.1 Trachymyrmex septentrionalis
TGTGTGTGTGTGTGTGTAATATACCCATATTCAAATTTATAGTCATTTCTTTGCTTACTCAATTACTTCAATTGTTGAATTAAAGATATACACACTTTTCTAGCAAGTTTCTAACTTTAATCCAGCTCCTACTTTACATTCTTAACGTAAGAACATACTTCAATTAAGCTACCTAGGTTGGGACTTACAAGTGGCCCAGTATCGAATGTCGGAATTTTTTAATACTGGCAGGCTACTATATGTCAATATTGATTCAATATTATCATAATATTGGAACGATATATCTGGTTCAATATTGATCGTTAACGTTATATCTATATTAGAAATTCGGTATTGCTTTAATATTAAATATATGCTAGCTCAATATCAATTAACAATGTAGAACCAGTATGACTTTTAACAGTACTATCTCAGATAGGACAGAGAATAAAAAAATAATTTTTTAAATCTCTGAATTATGAAATCTTTTCCATCCCTTTTCATTTCTGATTCAAAAATATTAAGAGTTCCAAAAAAAACTTTCATTTTTGTGTTGCCAATTCTAGGTCCATATTCTATATACAATAGGTGTCGATGTCGATAATTAATGGCAAGGGTTATCCTAGGAAAAATGCGCGATTCTCGTTGACTGTCGCTATTTAACGATACCGTCTATAGAATATGGGCTAAACTCTTTCACAAGTAGAAAAGAAAAATTTTTTTTTAGTTTATACGAATAGATTATATATCAATTAACATTTTCTTTACTTTTATAATATCTCGGAGCCCAATTTTGAGGACTTACTTTCAAAAAATATCACCTTATTATCATTTTATTAAAACATAATAATTATTACATAATACTGCGTCTTTTTATGTTGTGTTCTATCTTGTATAGTTTATATTTACAGAAAATAAAACTCTATTGTTTATTTATGATAAGTATATGATATATCAAACAATTACTATAAAATAGTATTATTAATACCTAATGGATATTCGACAAACAGAATTGCCAGTATCACACCGGTATTCATTCATGGATGTTTTATTGTCGACAGCAGACCAACATGCTGTCTTTTTCTGATATTTGTAAATCCCACCTAAGAACTCATCCATTTTACTCGTTGTCTTGTGATATATTTATATACATCCAATCAGAAATGATAACGGAATCGACATCGAATCGACATCGATTCAACGTCGATTTGATATTTTCGATGTCGTTCGATGTTGAATCGACGTCGATTCGATGTTTCATTATCATTTCTGGGCATATCATTCCCATATTTCAAAAGTGACACAATTCAAAGAATAAGTTTTCTAGAAGAAAGGAATTATTATTTTTTAACTGGAATAGAAAGTTATTAAGTAATCAAATAATATATTCTTAACATGATTAAACGTCATTTTTTGTATCATGTTCATTTCATAATTCTTAAAAAACCCATCCCTTTTTAGTAATGTTTTAATGATTTTTTATAAAATTAATTAAGTTAATTTACTTTTGATGATTGACAGGGTAATGTTTATCTAACTTATTCATTGTAATAACTCAAAAATCATCTTTTTTGTTATATCACTTTTTAGTAAGGAAGCGATATGAATATGCATTCGTCATTAATTAAATTAATTATAAGAGAAAAATCTATTTAAATAGATATTATATTCCTTTTTTACATATATTACACTAAAAATACACGTCACGTGCTTTGTCAACTGCAGTAACATCAAATATTATCCAGATTTGAGACATCGAGTACATGTTGCAAATTACAAGTACACGTGTTTATGACTATCTTAACGTTGCCATCCTTTCTATCGTCAACATAATCATCCTCCTCAACTCCTTCATCGTTTTTCGATTTTCTTTTTCTCTCCTCCCAGCCCTCGGATATACTCTTCTGCTTCAACACATTCTCGTACTTACAACCCGATCTTCTGTAGTTGTGGACCAAGCAGGCACTATTGTCTGGCATTAATTGCCTGCTAATTGGCAACATAGATCTGACGGAGTATGATGGAGTAACAAAACCATTACTTCTCGAAATACTATCGAAGAATACGTTCCATTTATTAGCGAAGGATTCATATCCTTTTGTCGCATGGTTTTTCGTTTGCATCGTTCTTGACACGACATCCTCCTTCTTCGATACTTCATTCGGTTGTTCACCAAATAATCGGAACGTCCATGTGACTACAGTGAAAGTCGCCGCGTTCGTCGGAAACGCTCGAAGAATCGTCGAATTCAAGCCTCGATACAAGCAGCTATATCCTTCAGCACGTACAGATTTCTTGAGACAATCCAAAGCCCCCGAATAACGATTACTACTTTCCGCTTGTATGCGCGACTTGATGACATCGATAGGATAAGAAATCACCCAAGAAGCTGTACCAGCAAGTCCTCCGGCCAACATCATATGAAACGTCGAGATCGGTTGCTTTGCGGACGTTTTGGTTAGCATCTCGTAGGTCACGAAGTACACACCATAACTCGGTCCTTCCCTAAGGAACGTAACACCTAGACCCTTAAAGACGCCACGATAACCATCCTGCCTATAGATGTTCCTCAAGCACTGCATTGGTCCTCGAAAATTACCTTGACCCGTGGATTGCAATTGCAGACGTGTTTTTGCTAACTCTATTGGGCTTGAAACAGGAGTTTGAGCAAGCCCGGCAGATGCACCAGCCAAAAAATACGATGACAATCGATCAGGTTCAGGCAAGTTCCGCTGAGTATATCCGTAAACACCAAAGACGATGGCGTTTACCACAGCTATCCCTGCGATTGGCGAAGTCATTCCTTTATAAAGACCAGTCACCTACACAAAAATATATAAATATTAATATATTAATAGATTTTACGTACAAATGTGAAAACGATTAAACTTTAAATCCAATTTGATGTAATAAATTACCGATTCTTTCGCGAATATGGTTCGCAAACAATCCCAGGTGCCTCGATATTTTGGATTGCAGCAGTCTTGAGTCTGCATGTGGACCTTGACCGTATCCAAAGGATATCCCACCATAATACCGGCACATCCTGAAATTTATAAGATGGATTTTATTATATATGATATATTTCACAGCAAGCATGTCTCAAAAACGTCTTTAGATAGAGTAATTCAAATATATGTATATGCCGTATTTACATATCAAAAAACTTAATTTATCAAGTATTATTTACTATGTTTAAAATAAATAAAATATATCAATGCGTATATAACATCTTCATACTGTTACTACTATAAAAAAGATTGGGAAATTTAAATAATACATCCCATAGGGATGGAAGTAGAGCTACTCATGAATGAAATGTATTACTCATAAAAAATTACAAATAATGCTTATAAATAAGACGTAAAATGACACAATAACTTATAAAATGTGTTTACAAAGTTATATTACAAAATAAGAAATAAATGTACATATATATATATATATATATATATATAAAAGCATATATTACAAATGTTAAGATATAAGATATTAAGACACTACTAACAATTTAAGTTGCTAACAATTTAAATTAATAGCAATTTGCATTTTATTAAACTTTTCACTAAGGCGACTCAGCCAGGAACAACACGCAACACGAGACGGAATCTATATTTCTCGTAAGTAAAATACTTGGATACAGCAAAAATCTCTCACTTCTTTTTTTCTGAGTTCTGTATATGTAGCATAAATATTGGCTGCGTTCAGCAGAGAAAGCAGCTTTGCAACTGTTGTAAAATTCTTCAATATGATTGATCTTGCCCTTAGTTCCTCATCTAAATGTATAAACCAATGATATTCAAGAATTTTACAACAGTTGCAAAACTGCTTTCTCTGCTGAACGCAGCCATTGGTTTTACTCTATCTTTCAAAGATGTCTAAGAGAAGGTTTTATCTTTATAACGTCTTTGACGCATTGATATTGTCTGGATTGTTGTATTGTATATTTTGTATTTATTAAAACCTGATGCGATAAAAAGATTGAATGATTTGGTAACAGATCCTTTTAAAGATATAATTTGTTATTCTAACGTTATAACAAGTAAAAACGTAAACTGATATAAATTAATAGAATTATTAATTGCGTCAGTTTCATAAAACAAGAAATTATGAAGTTTTCTAAATATGTTAGTCTTGATCTGTGATAATCAAGTCATATGATAATATAATTGTTTCTTATTATTGATCATTTTAACTCAAGTACAAATTATACAGGTGTTCCACAGGAAAATGTTGAAACTAATCAGCTGTAATTCTCGAACCCTGTATAGAAAAGAAATAACTTTAACTTCCATTAATACAATTTAATCTTTTTATTTAAACAACTTAAATATCATATGAAAAGTGAATGATAAACTTCCATTACTAATTACACATTTTTATCAAGCGAACGACAAATTTTAAAAGCAGTAAATAATTTTAATAATATAAATTATATCAAAACGTTCAAAAAGAAAAGCATAATTAAAGTTTAAAATAATATACTTATATTAGTAATTTAATTTGTATATACACAAAACTTTACCTCCCAAACATCCAGCAAAGAAATCAAGCGGGTAAGCCATCTTTGCCCTGTACTATCTACAATGACCTTCCACTTATAATATTGTCTGCTTTTATACGGCTTATCTTCAAATCTCGTTCCTTTTAAATATGCATCGAAAATTGTATAAGTTGTAGATCGGTTAATTATAGAAGCCAATAAATTCGAATCCATGAAAGACTGATTCCTTTAAATTAAACTTTAAACAAAATAATATCCACTTGTTCCTGAAACAAATAGTCAACAATAAAAAATTTTAAATAAGCTAAAATCTATTTTATATTATAGAAATATTATAATTATAAATTTT
>NW_017305180.1:3358871-3366584 GCF_001594115.1 Trachymyrmex septentrionalis
AGATATTTTGTATTCCTTTTTACCTTATATACATTTTTTCTGACATCGATTTAAACTAAGTATATTTAAGTTTGTTATAAATTAATGTATGTATATTTTGTTATATACATATCGTATGATTATTAAGGATCGTTCACACTACTTTTACTTTTTGTTGTCTCAATTTTCACCTCCTAGAAGCTGCATTTATACTTCTGTCACTCTTTCTTCATATTTAATTTACGCTCTGATTTTTATTTTCCGAGGTTGCATTATTGTAATATATATATATATATGAATAATTTGCTTAATTCTCAGAGGTGCAAAAAGGTTTATGGGTTATCGCCGTGTTGTGATCCATTGCTAATGCCAACGTTTCGTAAACAGCAAAGTTTACATTGGTAATGGATCACGATACAGCAATAACTCGCAAATCTTTTGGCACCACTAAAGAAAATACCCGCGAAAGGTTCAAAAGTATTAATAATTTGTTTTAAATAACACTGTTTCATCTAAAGTTATACATAGTTTTTGTCAATACTTCACTTATCAGATAATGCCAAATAAACTTTAACGCATCACTTTTTCGTTTGTTTCTTACCAAAAATCACATGTACGTAACGTCTAAACAAAAATAATCGTTCTGCATGCTTCCTTCGTCGAATCTTCTTTCTTACTGAAATCGATACTTCTTCCAGCTTCTTCTTGGTGCACAGATCATCGCTTGCATTATCAGACCACTGACATATCCACACAAATGGTCATTGTAACAGTGTACTAAATATTGTTGAAAAATATGTTAGTAACATTTATACATTCGCAATAAACTACCATCGTGATGTGAAGCATGGGTCAAGCATTCCACGATAAGACTGATTGAGTCTCAGTATTGCTCAGAATACATTTATTTCGTTTTATATTGACATCTTTTGCAAGTGTCTATGTGATTATTACAATCAATAACATGATACTAATAAGACGAGTTATTTTGGTCATTGCAAAGATAAAACATGAAAGACCAAAATGCATAAATAATATGTATGATCTAAGATGGCAATTATTCAGATCTCTCAAAATTCATACTATAAAGTTAAATATTTTTTTTAATTTAATTAAAAAGGTGTAACATAAAAATATAAAAATATAATTATAAAATATATTTAGAAAGATATTAAGAATATCGATCTTTTACTATAAAAAAAAATAATTATCTAACGATGTATTTTATACATTGAGTGTATCAATTAATAGTGTTAAATTATTTACAATTAACTTTGAAATTGTGTTATAATTATAATTCTTTTGCATTACATTCATCTTATTACTTAAGACTATGTTAACATAGTTGTTAATAAAGTTGTTTTATATTGAAGCTACTTGTCATAATAGAGAATTATCTTATAGACATCATCTTGTAGAGATCAAAGTTTCATTCATAACATAGTGTAATATAAATTGCAGACAACTTAAATAGAGATACTCTATTTAAAAATGTCGAATAAGATTTTTTATAAAAAATAATTATTTACTTGTTTTAAAGAGTTATTAAAAATCATTTTCATATACATTTTTTACATTGTTAATTATTTTTATTTGTATTCCTATTGATAAAATTTTTTTTAAACAATTTATTAGATGCAATTAGTCAAGCAAATGCGATGCGACATATATTGAATAAAAAGATAACTCAAAATCAGAATAAATGAACATTGTTTGAACATCAAGAAAAAAACAGGTTCTTTTTTATTTAATCATCGTATCAATTTTGATTGGCAAAGAATAAAAATTTTAGATCAAAAATATAATAAAAGATTTATATATTAAAAATAATCTACATTAAAAAACAGCAGTATGATCTTAACAAACAAAGCGATACAGAGAGGCTTTCCAATAGTTATTTCCCTATATATTAGAGAAAGATTATCCCATTCTTAAAATAATTACCATCTCTGTTTTTCCTCTCCACAAATTTACTGCCACCTTTCCATTCTTTCTGTTCGAATGTATATAATTGAAGAGATAACCACTAGCTGAAATATTGTCTTACAGATTACATGATTTTATTTGATTTTATATAATTTCATCTGATTATAAGTAATTTTTTTCATTATATATGAAGTCATTTGGTAAAATATACGCTTTTATTTAATATTATATAATAACTTCTCGTGGTTGCATATGTAATTATCGGATTATACATACAGATTTCATATGAATTTTATAATGATGTCAAGGGCTCGTATATAATACATGGAGTGCATAGCACACGCACTACTTTCTATACTTTTTCCTTTAGTAAAATCTAAGTAAAATGTTTAAAGTTTTTTAAATTTTGCAAATAGAAGAAAGGCCTCTATTATCAAATTTATTTTGGGTAAATGCTAGAAATCTATGGGCAAAATTTAAAAAAATAATAGATCATTTTGAAATAAATTTAACAAGCTTTAAGATAATGTTATATAAAACTTAATTCAAATTTTTTTTAAATTAAAGAAATGTAACAAGTGAGCAAATAGCAAAGTAAAAAAATTGTGCTCCTAATATGAGATGAAGAAATCGATAATAAAATGCAAAATACATCAGTATTGCAATTAAAAAACTTTATTTAATGTTTCTGGAATACGAACAAACACATTCAGTTTGCGTGGAAAATAAGCATACGATGCATTGTACTTACGTAGAATTCGTCTTCAAATAGTTGGAACCAAGCATCGCAGAAACAGGCACTCGATGTTCATTTCGGTTATCCTTTAAATTATTGTACAATAACATTTACACTTTAGCAATGATTTCCACTATGACATAGAAGTACAAGTTATATATTAGAAATACTCTAGGTCTCATATACAATTTCTATACCTTACCATTTTATCAAATCTAACTTCTGTAATTAAGCAATTCAATATATCTCGTATTTTTCTGTAAATACGATCTACTTTATCACTACATGAAGAATTTATTATCAAATATTTTTACTTATTAAATAATAAACAAGACTTATCTTAATGAAACTTGAAGACATCCAAATTCTAAAAATCTCTTTTTACAGCGACTACAGATATGATTTAGTAAAAAATTTTCCACTAAATACTTTTCAATCCAAGAGCAATAAATTCATGAACCAATAAATAGTATTTATTAGATAGTATTTAACCGAAACGTCGTTATCTCATATTAAGCGCTTATTTCATAATAGGGAACTTTTCTCTACTAATTGTATACCTACAAGAGCTATAAAAGTGACTTTCCCGACAGTCTAAAGGTTAAAGGTATTATTTGAAATACAGATAATATTTGGAATCAGAGTTTATCTAATGTACTATGTCTTATCTTATTTTCTAGTTAGCTGCTAGTTTAGTGATATCAATCGAAAAATTTTGTTATAAAGTAATTATAGTCGTATTTCAAATATTGAGATTTAGATATGTCATATAAAATTCTTGAAACTAACAAGACATCGTGTATATGTATGTGATTTAAAACTTTAATTATACATACAGTTCAAATAATTAAATAAACATTTAATTTAATTTTTATAAACTAATTATTGAAACAAATTATTATTTTCGTGCTTTTTTACAGAAATAATTTTATTAACTTAATTGATTCAAAGTTACTACAATAATGATAGTTTTTCACAAAACTTGATTGTAAATTAACAATTTCTATTGTTGTAAACAATCAAATAAAACAAATAATGATTTTTAAATATCTTATCTCATTACAGATTACTTTTTATATTTAAATCAATTACACGGATAAAATTATGCAAAAATTGATTTTAGGATATGAAATTGTGTTAACAATGTAAATTATTGTTAATTGTATCTATTATAAAATAATAACTAAATAATTAATAATTGTTTCTTTATTCTAAACGTATAATTCTTTAATTACATTTTTGAAGTAACTTTAAAAATAAATTTAATTGTTATATTATGTCTAACTTTTTATCTTAACTGTTATAAACAAATTGATTAATAGTACGATCTTTTCATATAATATGACTCATCACGAGTGATATCTTTTGCAAGGTGACGTGTTAACGCGTGAGGACAATATGAACTCTCACAAATATTATAATTATATGATTATAAATACATGATTAATAAGATAACCTTAAGTCTATACTTCATATTATTCAAATAAAATATATTTCTAAAACACAGTAAGATAGTTCGAAAGATCGTTTTTAACAAGTCACGTATATACAGATTTTGTTGACATGACTTCACGAAGATCATCATATTTAGCAATATATCAGCAATATATCATCTTATTTAGCAATATATCAAATAAGATGACATTATGCGATTATGAAATATTTAATAAGATAAGTTGAGCTTACACTTATTAATCATTAAGACTACTGGTCGATTTTTTGTCCAAAAAAATAGGTTAACTTTGGGACCAAATTTTGATCAATGGTTGCAAAATCGAGCCCCTCCCACTTTCCTTGCCTAAACGACCAACCCAGAGTGAAAAATTTTGGCAAGTAGGCTCCTTAAGGGCATAGTAGCTTGCCATTAAAAGGGTTTTAAATATTGAGAAAAAAAAATTTGTCTTTATCCTTAATGAGTAAAGACAAAAGTCATGTAGATAGATTTTGATCAAGCTTTGCTTATTCTCAAACTTTAATCTAGAGAGTGTCTTAAAACAAAACTTATTAATGTAGCCTTCAAAATAAGAATTATAAATATGGGCCATAATCGGTTCTTATTTTAATATCTTAAGATGCTAATCCTGCGATTGACTTCTTAAGACTATACTTAAGACGGTCTTAAATATAAGACCCGATTATTAATATTAGCCTTTAATTTATATATGACATTTTAAGACTGTACTTAAGTACGGTCTTAAATATAAGACCCGACTACGAATACTGACTTATGAATATCGATTTATAGTCGGTTCTTATTTTGTAGTCCGTTCTTATTTCAAGACCATCTTAAATAATGTCTTAAAGTACTAACACGATTCTGTAATTGGTTCATATACATTTTAAGATTTTACTTAACAAGACATCTTATTACTTACCTTAAATAAAAGAGATCACTATAAAAAGTCGGTCTCTGGCTCAATTTTTAATACAAAATTTTCTCGCAATTGCTTTGTAAATTTCATAACTTATATTCCACTTTTTATTTTTATTTAAACATGTATATATTCTTGTTAGACCTTTTTAATTCAATATTTGCTTAACTTTTTCGTAGTGAAGAATACCAAAACCATAAACATTTACGGTTACTAATTGCAATACCAATGTAATATGTATTAATTTTAACAATGTAAGTTTAATTTATACACTGCACTCCGACATTGGTTGATATTAGCACTTTTATCTTCTTTTTTTATTTATTCTTAAAATATTTTTTATTTTCACTTAATTATTGTTTAATCTTGATGTCATAAACTAATCACAAAGCCTTATTTATTCTTAATAAGACAATCTTGAAATAGAAACGGATTATGAATATCAATCTGTGCACGCGAATTTTAAGACATCAGTATATATGATTTGCAATACATAGAGATAAACAAGATTCGTATAAAAAAATAAATATATGTACACTTATATACGTAAAAGATAAATGATTTCATAAAATCCGTAAATAATATTACATTATCGTGCGTATTACTTTTTTGATAACTCCTTGACCCTTTACGATGAGTTTACAATATATTTCATCGCAACGCACTCTTTCCATGCATCAGTTAATGCTTTAGTGTTTTATAACGATTGGTTCGTAACGATCTTCTATTAAGAAACTTATTAAAGCTGATAGCCACGCCGTTTCAAGCATCAGTTCTTCCGCGTCGCTGGACGAATGAAGGACAACTGAATCATTTTAAAAGAAAGTTTATTAATTGTCTGTATTTTTTTAATTTTCAATGATAAAAATGTACACGCAAACAAGTCAAATTTTTAACGAGAAAATAGAAAATAGCAACTCATCTTTTAACAACTCAGCTCCAGATAAGGTAATTATAAAAAAATTATTATTATAAAATAGTAAAACAAGATATATTATTATTTTTTATATACTTTTTAAAATGAAATGCTAATTATTTTATAGAGATACTTATTTTTTATTACAATGATTATTTAACTTACTCTTGGACCGAGAAGAATAGAAAAACGTTTATAGAATGTAAAATGTCTACTTTTTATCATAATTTTAAATATATGACTTTTGCTTAAAACATCTAGTGCTGTGACCGTATGCTCCCTATTAATTATATATTGTATTTTTAAGCCACCTCTAAAAGTTTAAGTTTATAGGATAATTTGTAAATAAAAGCAATCCAGTTAAACTTATAAATAATAATATAACCTATAGAGTAACAATATCTAATAATAAAAATATATATGATATTTCTATACTGTATTGTATACTGTATTGTATACTACATTACTTGAAATATACGCAGAATGGTTTATACACAGAAACAATTTATAATTATTAATTTAATTTATAAGTATTGATTTAATATATAAATTATTAATTTAATTTATAAATAATAATATAAATTTGTAGAGAAATAATATGAACTTATAAAAGTATTTATAATATCGTGTGGTTTAAAATTTATAGTAGTTTGAAAATACCGTGATTTTATGTTATGTATCAATGAGTGCAGAAAATCTACTATTTTTATTACATACCAAAAATATGCTATATTCTTAAATGATATACTACACTGCTTCTAATTGTAAATTAATATAAAATTAATACAATTTTAATAAAAGATTTCTATAAAACTTTTGTAATAAAAATTTTAATAAAACTTCACTAAAATATTTTTTAAATAACGTTTTCTAAATAAATAACAATAAATAAAGGGTAAAGTAAGAGTCAACACATTTCTTTAAAAAAGTCATACAATTAAGAGATCAGGGTATCTTTTCATAGTCTTAATAAAATAGATAAATATATTAAAGTACGAAAGGATATTTGTCCCCATACATCTAAGAGCAATGTAGTCTATAAGATATCGTGCAATAATTGTGATGCGTCGTACGTTGAACAGACGGGCAGATAATTAAAAACCAGAATTACAGAACATAGTAATTATATTAGACATATCACTTCTGTCCGTTCTGTCATAACGGAGTACAGGCTACAGTATGATCATGATTTCCAATGAGACAATGTTAAAATTTTAGATAAAGAACCTTGCTATAGGAAACGCTTAATTTCCGAGATGCTCAATATTAAGAAGCAGAGCAATAATTTAAATCTACAAACTGACACCGAAGGTCATAAGGCATACCTATTGTAAATAAAGTTTGACTTTTCGATACTGACAGTCCGTCTCTTCTCTCAGTCCGTGGTGATCCGCAGCAGCGACCGTATATAATAATCAACACATAATGTCTGTCTTACACATCTGCGTTTCACCTTTCTTTATATTTCTTTATATATTCTAAAAGTTTTTTATTCTTATATGAACACACTTGTTTGAATAATTTACACATTTTTGGTGAGTTTTTAATTCTTATTAGATTTCCGATATGTTAATTTATTTGTGTATATTTTTTTGTAAGAAGTCTTTTTATCTTTTTTATCAACCAGAACTTTTCCAATATATTTGAAATACATTTGACTGTTCAATCGTACGGAAATAATATCGAGTTTTACATCAAGATTCACCCAAATTGTGAATGTAATGTATATGCGAACATTTGCGATAATTGATTTTGTACTACTATTTTTTTCGATATGTTAATGT
>NW_017305180.1:3366898-3372452 GCF_001594115.1 Trachymyrmex septentrionalis
TTGAAGAGAGCTCAATCCGGTAGATGGTCGATAACGTTACGGAATTTCATGATGTTCATCATGATCGCAGTTGTTGTTTCATGAGATGAATATTTCGTCAAAATTATTATTTAAAAATGTATAAAATATAATGACAAAAACATCAGTCAGATAGTGACAATAAATATACTCCACAGTCCGTATGAGAAACAAATTAATTTTATGCAAAGAACGAATCCTCTAGATATTATTTTGACGTTATGTTACAGCAAATCATCACTATTTATAAATGCTAGTGAAGCAATACATTTTTTTCATTTCAAGCAAATTACGCAGAGAAATCGACCTTGATTTCCAAACTGTTCTCCATAATCAAAATGATGTAAAACCTTTCCTGGATTACAGTATACAAAATTTTTATAGTTTTTTTTTATAACAAAAAACTTAATTATCTATAAAATAGTTCTTGTTGTTGCTGTTATAGTACGTACGTCATACTATTTTTATTATTTAGATGTATGATAGTTATACGTTTTTTATACGTATATAAAAAAACTATTATGTATGCAACAATTTTCACATTTATCGGGATTGTCATGCAATACTTGATCAGATTTTAGAACAAGAGGGGGAATTATTGCTATACATATATGTGGAAAGATCATTTAATCATAGTTTTAATTCGTCTGCCGTTTACGTTACAGTTTATAGCGACACGTGAATATTCGAATTTAAAAACCGCCATTATATAATCGTAAAATGACAAGTGTAATGGTACCAATGGTATGTGTTTTTTAGTAAACAAAATTGTTAATTTTAAATCTACGTACACTTTTACATATTCAAAAATATACGGAAAACTTTTTTATCATGTCTATCCATTTCCATGAGAATATTTATTAAATAAAGTATTAGCTATTATATAAATGTTACCACAATATAACTCCTTTACAATAATAATTACAATTTTTATCAAAACATTTGAAAATCATGAAATGTCAAGATATTAAAACGTTGACTTTTACGAATAGAGATATTAAAATATTCTTATACAAAAGAAATATTTATTCGAAAGTTTTATTTAACGCATTATAATTAATCTTGAATATAGTGTCAGCCAAAACTAATCTATGGTGGAAATTATATCAAAGAAGACAGAAATTCAACCTTCACTTGTTTAATTTTTTCCCCGAAAGAAGAAGATGAAGTTGGATCACTAGGAAAATATCTTCAGCTTTTCGTCGTAAGTGAAATTTCATTGATCAAAGGATGTATGAATTTAAAGAACACATATAAATTAAGGGCACATATTATTTTAGAAACATAAAGTGAATCTATTGCATATTGAGTCCAGAAGTTCTCTTCGACGACCAAACAACTATGAATTTATGGTAGACTGTGCTCCGGGTGGTAATATAGCTTCTGTAATTGAAGCTTTACAAGATCAATGCAGCTATTTTTCAATAATCTCTAGGTAAGAGAACATTTATATTTAAAAATTAATTGTAATATATTCCTTATTTATAAATTTTTATTATTAATGTTATAACAATTATTTGACAACTTTGGTTAAATTAATCTTAAAATTTACTTTTTTTTATCTCATTATCTCATATTCTTAAATTTGTTGATTTTTTTTTTATATATAAACTGCTATCCATTTATTTGTAAATATATTTTCAACAATAAACAGGCATGTACCACAGGCAATAACTTCAGAATGTTATTTCAAGTTAGAAACAATTTTATTCTTATTAGAATAAAAAGTATTCACAAGTAAATAGCCAATACTTTAAGCATTTATATTATAATATTATTTTATAAAATAATTTTATTAAAAATATTTCAGATAAATGTTACTGCCTTTAAATTATGAAAATAATTAACTTTATACAGATTGAGAGATAAATGTGCTGAATAGAGTATATGTCAAGATATGACAAGATATGTCAAAGTCAAGGTTATCGGAGAATGCTCCCCTATTCGGCATATTTACCAGACTGAGAATTATAAAATTACATTGATCTGTTTTAAATTCTCACATTAATATTATTAGGCTAAGAATCCACTTGATGAGTAAAAAATATTTATTATTCATTTTTCTTCATTTATTAATTATTAATATGCTTTGTTATAATATACGAAACTGTATAACAAAAGTTTATTTGGCTCTTATAGGTATTTCTTTTAACTCTTATGATAGTATAACAAAAGATTTCAATCATCTGTATCAATTCACCTTCTTTCATAATCAATTCATATTTATGCATTTTATTTCATCAAGACATATCATATATATTTAAATTATTTAATATTTACGTAAACAATAAAATTGTGTATTACATACATAATAACCCAAGCAGAACAGCAAGTCATGATAACGTCAAAATAATGTCAAAATGATCATTTTGACATCATTTTGACGTTATCGTGACTTGTTGTTCTACTTAGGCAAATTACATTGTAACTTCTTTTTAGTGGTCACAAAGATAATATGAATACTGTACCATGGTTTCCAAGGAGAATACGCGACCTCGATAAGTTTGCTAATCAAATTTTGTCTTACGGTGCTGAACTTGATAGCGATCATCCTGGTTTTACGGATCCTGTATATAGAAAAAGAAGAAAATTTTTCGCAGACATTGCTTATCATTACAAACAGTAAGTTCCAAGACAAGAACACTGTCAACAAAAAATCAAAATAACATCAAAATGACTTTACTTTGATGCTTAAAGTCAATAAATAGTCAAATTTTGTAACCAAAAATTATCACTTTGACATCATTTTGACTTTTTCTTGACTTGGTATGTTCCTTGGGGTGAATATACATCGTATTGTAAAAATATGTATATACTATTAGACTAGAATTATTAGAACTTAATTAAAAGACAAAAATATTGTATGTAATATATGTATCATATTTTAGCGGACAACCTATTCCAAAAGTAGAATACACGCCCGAAGAAATAGCTACGTGGGGCGTAATCTTCAAAAATTTGACCAAGCTTTATCCAAAGTACGCATGCAGAGAACATAATCATGTTTTTCCGCTACTTATCGAAAACTGTGGTTATAGAGAAGACAACATACCCCAATTGGAAGATATATCCAATTTCTTGAAAGGTAACATCTCATTAACATTTTTAAATGTATGTAGCTCTGGGAAAAAAAGTTTTATGGTTAATTTAACCCTGAATACCTTTGCGATATGTCGTACCCGACTTCCTTTTCAAATGCTTTTTCTATTGCTTCTTTATGACTAAAAATACGTACATTTAGTGTCGTTTCTTAATATTTGACGTTTCGATTGAAAAAAAAATTATAATATGTTCATTTTTATGAAAGTTATAAAAAATCGAATTAGGTTGAGTATCCTATATGTCAATGTATTATTTTCATAGTAAGACGTTTAAGAATTTTTTAATTATATCAATGCCAGATAGCGTAAATTCTATTTGGTTCCAAGAATCAATTTTTTTTTATCTATATCACAGAAAAAACAAATTATTAACTAATTAATAGTGCAATTCAATGGTATAATTTTATTTTTGTAATCGATTTTTCTACTTTTCAATCAATTTCTTCAGATTCTACTGGCTTTACACTTCGCCCAGTGGCAGGACTATTATCCTCACGTGATTTTCTGGCTGGATTAGCCTTCAGAGTGTTTCATAGCACGCAATACATACGACATAGCAGTAAACCACTTTACACGCCGGAACCGGACGTGTGCCATGAGATTTTGGGCCATGTACCACTCTTAGCCGATCCATCTTTTGCACAGTTTTCACAAGTTATTGGTTTAGCTTCCCTTGGTGCTCCAGATGAATATATAGAGAAACTTGCAACGGTATTAAAACATTTTAAATTAAAAACTTGCAATGTTTTGTAGCCATAGGAACTATATAAAATATACATAGTCGATTATGTTGTAAAGATTTTTATAATAATTCAAAGACTAAAAAAACTATAATTATACTATTGTAAATTTGACTTTCAATAATATTACAGTTTGTTAATATTTAAAAAATAAATAAATAAAATAAAAATAATATCGAAAGTTACTTAAAAAAATAACTAGCGTTAAATTTATTTAAAATATAATTTTATTTTTGTAGTGTTTCTGGTTTACGGTAGAATACGGAATATGTCGACAAAATGGAGAATTAAAGGCATATGGTGCCGGTTTACTCTCATCTTTTGGCGAATTAGAATATTGTTTAAGCGGCAAACCAGAGCTTCGACCTTTTGATCCACCGAAGACTTCATTACAAAAATATCCGATAACAGAATATCAACCAATATATTTTGTTGCCGAAGACTTCGATGATGCTAAGCAAAAGATGATGTAAGTATAAGAACAATAAGCAAATGTCGCAGATTCGTTCTTATCTATCTCGCCCCAGGTCACACTCATTTTCTTTCTATTTTATAGCGCGCTATTTAATATTGACAATACAAAGATATAACGCATTTTGTACAAGATATAACGTGCTTATTTACGCATAAAATATATTACATCCTTGTTTGTTCGCAGTTATCATGTAAATCTACAATTTATATAACAGTTCCAACTGAACACAAAAAGAATCGTTAATATTAAATAAAAGAATAATAAATTTTTTAATTTTAGAAAATTTGCTCAAAATATACCAAGGAAATTCGGAGTAAGATATGATGCTTATACGCAGAGTATCAGCATTATCGACAGTAAACAACAAGTGGAAGCTCTTGTAAATAACGTGAATCAAGAAGTACAAATTTTAACGGACGCGTTAAAAAAATTACACCATTAATTTTATTTTGTTATTTTTACATATGTTTTAGAATAATAAGTATCACAATTTATATATAAAACATTTATATAAAAGGATTATTTTTTTAAACAAATTAAAACACTTTTAAATTTCAATATATTAAGTAAATATTGTACATCATATACATCTTTATAATTTTTGTTGAATGTAATAAATGTATATTAGTTATGACAAAGTAAAAGAAAAAAATTATACCATTAGTAACGATAAAATCTTGTAGAAACACTTCTTAAATTCTTAAAAAGTAATTATTTAATATACACTTATTTCAAATGTTATTATGTGATATGAAATTATCAATTATGCGATATTGTCACAACTATATGATACAAAACTGTCAACTATGTTATACGAAATTATCAATATTGCCAAAATTATTTGTATCAATTAATATTAATTTTGTATTTCATATTTTACACAAACGTTTGAAGAATATTGTCATCACATCAATGTGGACGCAATACGGAATCGTAATTTGATTGATTTTATTGTATTTTTTGTTCTATAATGTACATTAACGATATTTTTATCAAGTAACAATTAAAAAATGTTATAGCAATCTAAGATACATCTATATTATAATACATCTATATTATAATATCAGAGATGTATGAAAATGGTAATATTATATTATACATGTACATACCACAAAATATATATTATTTTTATCGCCATTAATATTTGAATACACACACACACACCCACCCACACCCACACACCACACCCACACCCACACACCACACCCACACCCACACAC
>NW_017305180.1:3372560-3378608 GCF_001594115.1 Trachymyrmex septentrionalis
CACACACACACACACACTCTGTTTCGGAAAATATGGAGATTGGTCCCTTCTCCGTTGACTTTGATGACATTTACTAGAAAAATAAATTCAATAAATATACCTACACAAACGTGATGATTCCTTTCAATTATAACTATTTCATTTATTATAAAGGTTTACAATTGTTTAAAACAATCAAATTATTCTTCAAAAGATTATCAAAATTTATATAAAAATTTTACATTAAATATAACATACTTTTACTTTCTTAATAATGTTCTTCTTAATAATATCCAATAAATACGTAGATTCTTTCATTATATACTCTCTAATATTACTATTAGATATTATTAAGAATATTTGTTATTTGTAATTTTATCACTATACACATACAATTAACTATAGTATCTTTAAATATTTAATTACTTAATCTTTTTCCAAAATAGTTTTGTAATTTAAGGATCTCTTTTTTTTGTATAAAAATATAAATTACATTCTAAAAAAAAAACAGATAAAAAGCAAAACGTAACAATTATTATGTGTAGAAAGAAAATATTAGTATAATTTAATTATACTAATTAATTTAATTATACGTTATAATTTGGAAAGAAAATCATCAGACTTTAAATAAAAAAATTTTATTTAATTATTTTCTAAGTGAAATTTAAGTTAATGTTCCTTATCAAAACTTAATGCTTTATAAAATCATTTTATAATAAATATAATTAATCTTTATAAATTTTGATTTTATGTAAAATACATATTTGCACAATAATTATACTTTGCTTTATATTGCCTCATATTTTAGTTTCTTGAAAATAGAATTAATAAATAGTTTATTATATTTATATCGGACTCTCTATAGATCGTCGCACAGAAAATAAAAATACAATTATAAACAAATATACAATGGTAGAGTGATAAATATATAAAAACTTGTACATTATTGCACTAAAATATCAAAATTCTATTACAGTTTACATAATATTTGGCTGCTGCTATTATACAATGAGCTTATTATAACTTTTTACAATTAGAATCTTTTTGTACACATGTATGTTGCAACGTACATTTTTTACAAAAATTGCATCGTCCTCCAGAAAAAAAAAGAAAAAGAAGGACAAGAAAAAATATATGTTTATATTTTTTTTTCATTAAATACTATCTACTGTTTTTTTGTACATGCAATAAATAAACAAAACGGACTTTTTCAAAAATTTAAAAAACTTTGTAGAGTTCTAAATTTAAAAAAAAGAAAGTTTTTGTTCATATAGTTAAAATATCAAAAATAAAAGAAAGTCTTTTTTAATTTTGCGATGATCTCTGTTGTTGATTTGAGGACGCCTCCATGTTACTATAGATCATCTCAGCCTGTTGTAGACAGATCTGGAAAGGCACGAGACCAAGACTGGAATTGCTACCTTCCTGTTGCGATGGACCCTGTTGTTGTTGTGGTTGTGATTGTTGCTGTTGCTGCTGTTGCAATTGCGAATGTTGCTGTTGGGTTTGAATTATAGCGCCCACATTGCCATGCGTCGAGCCTGGTGACGGATTCACTTGTAAAGAATGCGAAAATAATTCCGTAGGCACTATAGGCACTGGCACGGTGATTGGTATAGGAAGCACATTCACGCCTTGTACGCTGTTGGGTGTGGGCAACTGCACGTTAGTATTATTGGTATTACATCGGTTTGCTTGTTGACACGGATTTGATGGATTATATGGTATACCAGCCTGAAATATAAATCATAAAAGGTGCTTTTTAAGCAGGTAGTAGTTAAGTGAATAACTCTAATTTTAATATTGAACAAATAAAAAATTTAGGAAGCAAAATATATAAAAAGCATATATATAAATAGATAGAAACATGTCTCAAATAAAAATAGTCAGTTATCCAAAAATTAAAGAGAAAGAGAGAGAGAAAGAGAGAGAAAGAGTTAGACATAATTTCTTATTTAATATATAAATATATTTAGAAGATATTCAAAAATTCAATATTGGCGTGAGAATCCCATATCGAGCGATAAACAATTGTTCTGAAACCCTTCTTAATTCTTCCTGCTGATGAACAATTAATTGCTGTAACTCTTCATGCTTCCGTTGCAATTCATCCTGTATTTGATTTTGCGCAGGAGTCATTACTATACCTTGCTGATGCAACATCTGAAAATATCAAGAATATAGTAAAATAAAAATTTCCATAAATATAATTAAACTGTTTATGAGTATAATATAAAAGTATTGTAAATATTATAGATCGAATTTTATATAATTAAATTTATATGATTTATAAAATTTATCACATGTTTTATAACAAATTTTAAAAGAATGCATGTATACGCAAGATTAAGAAAGTCTCAATTTATTGAAAATTAATCAAAATACGATTGTGTAATAAAATTTGTATTGTGTGTTAAAAATTGTATGCAATTAGAACAGAAAATTGTTCATACATTTTATATAATTGTGCAATAAAATAAATGCAAACGAACAATCAATATTAAAATAATACAAATTATTTATTTCTTTACCTCATGAGTAGATACAGTTGACAGAATTGGAGCAGCAGGCGTTGCAAATTCGGTTGTAACTACCGATTGCAAATTAACCGTTGCGTATTGCGTGGGATCCATAAAATTAATACATGACTGATTAACATCAAGTTGATGTTGTGGCTGTTGCTGTAATTGCTGCTGTTGTTGTGCTTGTTGCTGTTGCCTACTGTCAACCGAAGCTATTGGTTTTGACACAACAGAACTGCTTGCAGAAGCTGCGTTCGATCTCGATCCATGCGTTATTTGAGAGTGTGGTGAACTTCGAGAGACAGATATTGAGGATGTATTGGAACCGTCACCGCGATGTCGGAGATTAGAAGCGACTGTCATTGACTTCGATGTTCTCGATGATTTGGTTGACCATTGCGTTAACGGTGATTGACAAGATGTCACCTGTGTATACGTAAAGATATAAACTAAAGATAAATACCTATAACATATACACGCAAATATAATAAAGTTTAAATAAAAAAAATTGGAAATAAACAAGTCAAAGATATCTGACTATATTAATCAGAATTCTAATTAAAATAATAAGATTTAATTATGATAAATATAATTTTTTATATGATCAGGATCTACTGATTCGTTCGTTTTTAATTAGAACTTTTTCTCAGTGTAATAAAATACGTTCTGAAGCTTTTATTCCTTGCATTTATTTTATCTTGTATGATTAATATCGCAATAATTATGAAATTCTATAATCGCGTGCCATCTGTCGTCTTACTTGTTTTACGGGCAGTAAAATATCTTGATTTTGTGTTTTGTCATAATCCCCCAATTCTGCACGCAATTTCTTCATTACATCGATATAACTGATCACGTAATGTGTGCACACGATGAATTCAGGTTTTGAGTTCCACTGATTGTAGGTAATGTAGAATCTAGTCTGCAACCAAATCCATTGCTGACCTTTCGTGAGGAATCTATAGTAGCAAGACGTTCCTTCGCCTTTTTGCATCACTAAAAGATAACACGATTAATAATCAACTGCACGATCGATTATATTTTTTTGATACTTACGTGATTCATGGCACGTAACTACATTGTCTAAATCATCTACGTGATAATAATCGTAACCAGAAGTGCCTAAAACTTCAAAAGGCAGATATCCAATAATGGGCGGAGCTCTGTGATCCAAAAATAGAAATTTCCATTCGAGACTATGACGAGATGTGAATTCTGACTTCGTACTATCCGTCACGGATAATTCTCGGATAAGCTGAGGAGTTTGCAAACGTCCCGTACCCACGAAAACCAATCTGCAAAATTAAACGTAAATATATTGCTATGCGATTTTATTTTTATACTCATGTATACGGTTAGCAATAATACTTGTTATCTGATCCGCTAGTATTACTAAGTTTCTGACTTGGCAATAGATTATCAACATCGCTATCCATAGCAGAACCTGTAACAACACAATATTCTTTGATCAAACTTAATTTTAACTCTCCGGAACTAACGGTGTGTCTATTGGACTCTCTCAATTATATCTTTTACGTTACATTTGCACATTTAAAATATTATTATTAAAGTAAACTTAGTATTCATTTTTTTTTATACGTATAATATTTATAAGTTTTATCATTTTAAGATTAATCTTTTAATTAACAAAAATTAAATGGATCAAACCCAGCATTAGTAACTGTGTTACAAATTTTGATATTACCTCCGAAGTATTAAATAATTAAATATAAATATAAAGGTAATTTTTATCTCCAAAGTATTAAATAATTAAATATAAAGGTAATAATTAAATATAAATATAAAGGTAATTTGATAAAGCCAGATTTTATCGCACAAAATTACTTAATAAATTAAAATTTTTTGAGATATTTTACTCACGAAAGTATCCGATAAACTGTACAAGTTCGTAGATAGATTCTTCCCGAAAATCGAGTTCGCCCCTTTTGACATGACACGTAAAAGAAATTTGATCCTCTGTTAATACAGAAAATTGTATTTAATAAAAATTACATAAATTTCTAATAACTATAAAAAGTACCTTTTTTTATACTACGTCTGTCTCGTGTGCTTCCGGGATTCAATAAAACATTGTATAAATGCGGTTGATCTTCTTGATACGTTATATCGTAAATGGACGTGTTTTCTAATTCATTTGGAAGATATCCAAGTAAAGACGTAACACTTTCGGAGACGTAATAAATATGTCCGTTTGAAGAGAAAACCATTATAAATCCATCCAACGCCTACATTTATATAAATGTATATTAGTAAACATTCCTAAGTAGTAAATATTCTAATAAATATTATAATATTGCAGAATTCATTTTAGTCTAGTTTTATGATTTTGTACGTAATTTTACCTCTAATATAAGATGAGTAAATTCTTCATTAGAGAGAAAAGACGGTTTCCAGTCTTCTTGAATCTCATGGACTCTCGACCTAACTGCTATCTCTGAAAATAAGCAACTATATATTGTAATTATAAAATATGGTATTTAAAAGTTTATCAAATAATTTAAAAACAAAAAGTAACTCGTTTACTAGAGTTTACTAACTCTTAATAATTTTAATTAAACATATTTGAAAAGATATTTTGATTTCAAATAGAGTATTGTAAAGAATATTGCGCATACCATTATGGTTCTTTAAAAATAGAATTGTCGACTTCAGCACCGTAGATTTATCCATTTTCCGCGCATTTGCACTAACCATACTACCAAGCTCGTTTACAAGCATGTTAAATTGATCTCTGCGTTTCTTTTCGCTGAGATTACGCGATTTTCTGAAAATATTTATACGTTTAATATTTATTACGACAAACATATAATAAATTACGTAAGAATTTTTAATGTGTTGTTACCGTTTTGTATCATCTTTATCATCAATATCATCGTCCATGATGTCACTGAAGGCAAACCGTGTTCTTTAATTTAGTATAGCAAAATTTCTTGAAGAAATAAAATTATACAATGTTTTACTTCTTATACTGGTAGTACTACTGCTTCTATAAAGAGAGAAGAGTGATATTGAAATGTATTATTTTTATATTGTTGTTAGTTACTGTTACTGAAATTATTACTTGAGTTTCTCTAATCGATTTTAAATAACACAATATATTTCGTATAAACGTATACCCAGAGAAAAGGTTGCTTCGATTAAAAAAAATTTTAGTTAAAGAAAAAAATTTCTTTGATTTGTAAAAAAATTTCTTTGCTTTAAACGTTATTTTTTAAAATTTAATAAAATTTTTTCACAAATACAAAATTTTTTTCTTTAATCGAAATTTCTTTAAATCGAAACAACCTTTTCTCTGGGTGTATAATATAAACTTAAAATATTAATAAATATTAATAAATAATTTATTTATAATTATTTTGTAACTTATAAAATTTAAGAACAAATAAGAAATAATATTTATTACTCTTAATTTAGAAATATAATAATATATCATACTTTGCTCTAACAAACTATTTTAGCTTACATAACAATATAATAAAAAAATAAAAAAAAATATATATATATATACTCTAAAAAAATTATTAAC
>NW_017305180.1:3378851-3381749 GCF_001594115.1 Trachymyrmex septentrionalis
ATTTTGATAGCAAATAAATATATTTAGTAAATATTTACTTAAAACTATTCGAACAAATATTTATTAAAATTTAGTATTTTTCCAGTGTACATAAAAAATTCATCTAAAATAAATAGACATGCACATTTAAAAAATACACATTTGTATTAAATATTTACTATGTTAATTAATGCAGTATATGTTATGCAATGTGCAAATATTCTCGGATTAATAACGCTTACATCTTTTTGTACATTTAGATAAATATTTTTCCATGGAATAGTTTTTTGAAATACTAGTTTACTCTGCGATAATTGTAACAGTCATTATATAGTTATAGTCCACAATAAAGGAATAGTAAAACTCGTTCACAAATATTTAAAAAATATTTCAGTCAGATTTCGGTAGATTGGCATTCAGTTCGCGATCAGTCTATAATAATGATACATCCACTAAAAAGTGTCATTAAATTTTACAATCACATTGAAATGTCCACACAGAAACCCAATAACAATTTATAATGCAGGAGAATGATCGTCAGTAACCAAACTTTTAGTTGCACTGAGAAGAAATGTTTAAAGCTCTCCCTACGAGAACATCCATAACACATTACGTTACATTAAGTACTAATCGTAAACTGAAGTCTATACGTAACAATAAACTTACATCATAAAGAAAATCATAACGTAACACTAAATATTACGTTACGATTGTATCTTTATGCGTAAGTCGATATTTTTACTGTTACGTACAGGCTTCAATTAACGATTCATTATTTAACGTAACGTAACGTGTTACGGATCATATTCTTGTGCGGAGAGCCTAAAACATCTATCCATCAGCGAGGATCGAGGTGTCTCACCCACTTCGATTGAGAGAAGGGATATCCGCGTGAAACAGCCTGCCGTGCATCAATTATACGTGCACTATTGCGCACGTATGTGCACGAGACCGCACGCAAATTTTCGCGAGACTTCAAGTCGAGGAAATGCGTTGGATCTTTCGAGTCTTCCGCCAATCGTTCTTCAATGTTGTATTCGGCCGCACGAAGTGACGTTTTTCGTTGAAAGCACCGCCACATTTTTCAGGAAAAGCACTCCGCGGCGACCATCCGCTTTGACGGTCGCTCCGATTTTCACAACGCCTTGGAGTCAATTACGCGATCACGCAGGACGCTGCAACGGATTGCCAACTATAGCGCCTTGCATCGTCATTCTCAGGTTCATTAGCCGCGCTGCCGAGCCTAATCGATCGTGAATGTAATCGCGAGATTTTACCGCGATTCCGCACGGCGATTGCGAAAACGTATGCGGAACACACGGAGAGTAGGCCAAGTAGAAACAGACAAGCCAGACCTGCCAACCGCCTCCGCAAAAGTCCCCTTCGCTCCGTGAAAATGCGCGCTGATGATGCTCTATTTGATAAGAATTTATTGTTCCTCAATTAAATTTGTATTAATTACAGCTACCCGACATCTCAATTTGTCGCATCCGATGACTTTAAAAATAGCGTATTAATATCTTTATTTCGATAACTGAACTACGTTTTTGAAAATTGATGGAAGGTACAAATCCATCAATTTCTGCTACAGATCTATTTTTTTTTTTTAAAGAATTAAATAAAATTTGTTTCTTTTGGTAGAAAAATAATTTTGGCTCCAGAAAAGCTTGAACTTTGAATCTTGCGTTGAGAGTTGCAGTGATAAATGTATCAGATAAGTGTGCAGGCAACGTCGTACATCAAATACTTTTACTAATTTCCAGTAATAAAACTTAAATAAACGTTATAGTTTCTTTTTTCAAAATCTTTAAAATTTAACGCACTCACACAAAATACACAAGCGCATATATTCAATAAAATTATATATAGTATTTATTTTTTTTTTCATATTTCAAAAGAGAATCTTTCAGCGCACCTACAATTTTGTTTATATTTCCGCTTCTCTCAGCATTTCATTAAAAAGCAAATAATCCTGCATAATTTTCATTTTTTACACATATATTTTTTTCTTTCAACGAAACAAAAAAATTGTTCGACGAAAAGAAAATTGTGTCTGCATTATCCATATCGTATCACTGTCGGTCTCAGGATGGATTTCCACGTAGCGAAAATGGCAGTCGAGTCATTTTCCCGACACTGCGCAATCGCGGCTTTATCGCTTATTGCAATCGTACATTTGCGGTGAATGAGCGTGGTATATTACCTCACTGCACATTCAACCGGCCGCGATTGGCTATGACCTACGTGCATGTGTTTATTTCAAACAACTTGCATGTCTGCACATGCATCCCGTTGCAGCAACGTCATTGAATGCCCGTAATGCAATTCGCAACGGACGTGACATCTGATACCTCGTGAAATATCGTCCGCCAGTATAAATTCCACGACGTTTGCGCCAAACTGGTGGCATTGTTTCGCAAAGAAATATTCTAATTGTAAGAGAGATTGGCCGCCACAATTTGTCTCTGCCACAAGACAACACGACTTTTTTTATTAAGTAAACGGAAGAGGAGAGAAAAGAGATGTACAAAATGCCTAAAAACTATCATATTTTTCATATATAGATTTAGCGACTGAATTTAAAACCTTAATTTTTTATCTTGATATAATTTAAACTTTGAACTTCACCCATTTTTTACATGATTAGATTGTTATTTTTGTTTCACCCTTTTAAAAAAAACCTTTTTTTTTTTAGTTACAATAAATTTTTTTAAACCACCATTTTAGTCGCAATAATTTTAGCAATTTTTTTAAGAAATTCAATTAATTCATTTTTAATGATAATAAAGTATAATATTTACTTAACTCATTCATGGTAAAATCATTGATCAGTATCTGGTACGCGATTGCATGTAATAAATGAAATATATATATATATATATATATATATATATATATATATATATACATACACACAAA
>NW_017305180.1:3381849-3398299 GCF_001594115.1 Trachymyrmex septentrionalis
ATATATCTTACTCAAATTATTTCTGAATATATATATATATATATATATATATATATATATATATATAGTATATTAAAAAATCTTTAGCATATTCTAGATTATCAAATGTGTGTCATGATATGAGCGCAGCAATCTACCACAGGGCATTATTCTTACATGTGCCGTCACTGCACAGTGATGGCATAACAAGAAAGGCATAGGATGCAGAAATAAATTTTGTAAAGAAGAGAAAAATGGATAAAAAAAAAGAAATATTTCTTATCTAGAAATATTTTTGAATATAAAAAGACCATCAATTGAAACAGCCTGCAAGCATAAATAGCAAAATATGTCTTATATAAATATGCCATATTGATAAAGTCGTAACACTGATCTGCAGCTATTGTAGTAGTTGGTACTTACGCAGTTTTAATCTTTATGCTACATAATTTGACGTACTGCTCATTTCTGTACGCGAGAGGCCCAAATTTATATACAAAATGGGCGAAGTTCTTTATGCTGTAACGGCACATGTAAAAATAATGTCCTGTAGTAGGTTGCTACGCTCATATCATGACACACATTTGATAATCTACAAGTAGAATCTATGCCAAAGATTTTTTTAATGTATATGAATACCTTGTTAATGACATTTCTCATCTCTGATAATTCTGATGATGAGCAATCGGACAAGTAAAATGACATGTTTAAAGAACCAAAACAATTTTCTGCAACGATTTGAGAATCTAAAACTATGTATTTCATTTTTAATATTTCTGTTATTATCTATAAAATGGAATACAATTGATAAGTGTAAGCGAGAAACGCTAAAAAATGGGTGAAGTTCAAAATTTAAATTATGTCAAGATAGAAAATAAAGGTTATGAATCAGTCACTTTGCTTGACTTATGTTAATATATTGCTTTTCTATTTTTAAAGTGATACTTTTAAAAAAATTAACTTTTAAAAAAAAAAGAAAAACCTATTTTTTTGGCAGAAAATTATTGACTAATCAAATAATATCAGTAAAAGCGAATATATTCTTGACATGATTAGATTGTTATTTTTGTTTCACCCTTTTAAAAAAAACCATTTTTTTTTAAGTTACAATAAATTTTTTTAAACCACCATTTTAGTCGCAATAATTTTAGCAATTTTTTTAAGAA
Organism: Trachymyrmex septentrionalis; assembly: GCF_001594115.1. NCBI lineage: Eukaryota > Metazoa > Arthropoda > Insecta > Hymenoptera > Formicidae > Trachymyrmex > Trachymyrmex septentrionalis. Next base: position 3,382,995 of record NW_017305180.1, read on the forward strand.
ATTCAATTAATTCATTTTTAATGATAATAAAGTATAATATTTACTTAACTCATTCATGGTAAAATCATTGATCAGTATCTGGTACGCGATTGCATGTAATAAATGATATTTAAAAGTACAAATACAAATAATTATATTTATAATTAATTGTGAATTTCAATACTTATTCCGATCTTTATTGATGTGAGGTCCTCTTCAGTTGGTTGGATTCTCTTCAGCAAAATAAACACGCCGTTGAATTTGTTTATTTAGTAATCATTGTTGTTAATTTCTATTATTAATAATTTTTCTGTTTTTATTGTAAAAGCAATAATTGCTCTCGGTTTTTTCTATTCTGAATTTAAATGCAATCTTGTTTCTAATCTTTATTTTTTTACTTTTATTTTTTCTTAAAGTTCAGTCATTTCTTAAATTTTGAAAAGTTTTCGAGAAGGCTTTCTAAAATTATATTATGCCTTAATTAAATAAATCATTTAAACTGCAGAAATTTAGAATAACCATTAATTTACTTAATTTGTTCTTCATTATCAGACATTTAGTACATAATGGATTAAGGTATGCAATAAGTGTGTGCACAGTATTCAATAAATTTTACATAATATTTATTATTTATAGTGTACTCAGAAATGTCGGGCCTCAACCAGTGGGCCTTCTTCTTTTGACATATTTGATCAATGAACATCACAATGTTAATTTTCCTCTAGTCCGTATAGTTACTTCTGTTCTCTATTAAAAACGACGCGCAATCTGCTCGTACCGTTGCGACAAGTTTTACGACATTCTATTTGCATTGTACAAAATATTGCTGCGTGTTTGCTGAGCTAAATAAAACCGTGAATCGAATTCGCTCAAGGAAACGATGAACAAAAGAGGTTGTCACGAGCGGTCCTACAATAGTTGGACATGTGAAACTTAAACGCCGCAACGAGCGGATTGCGCCTCGCAAGAAATAGATATGTCCAGCTTCGCGACTCTTGGTTCTCATCCACGATTCAACATGCCAGCATATTCGTACAACAAAATATCGAATAACAACTGCATATAAAAACAAAACGAAAGGAAGAGGTCTATCTTAGCCGCAACTCGTCGTAAGTTTTGAATTTTTGTAGGGCGCATATTCGACAACCAATAATATCCGACAAGTATGTATATGTTAAAACACAACGTATTAGTAAACATTTTCTTTTTCTTTTTTTTTACGTATTACATTAGTCCTCGCAAATTTTACAGTCATTTTCTCGCCGTCGGGAAACATCTCGCTTTATGGTGTCCATATCGGGCCGATACTCGAGGAGTTTCGAAAAGTGATGGATTTAAAAGTAGGAGATGAAGGGAGAGGAAGGCGGAAGGGAACGGGAGAGTAAGTTTTGACTTTCCTTTTCTTTCTTTTTTTTTTACTCATATTATAGCAGCCAACCATTCCCACTGTATACACCTCTTTCTCTGTTCGATTCTTCGTCCCTTCTGTGAACAATGAAAAATTAAGATACCGCACGCATCACTTCGAAGAACGAAACGCCATAATTAAATAAGAAAGCTCCGACGCGCTTCATCAAAGATTGATTTCATTCGCCGCGTTATCTCGATTATATCGTTTCGATCTCCGATGCGACAAATTGAAAATTCTCCGCAGGCCAGTCGTCAATAATTCAAAATTACTGAACTGCAACAGATGCGTTTTATCTATTATTTTCTGTTCCATTAGTATTGCCTAATTGTACTTTATTATAGGACGGGAACAACCGACACAGACTTGATTTCAAGTAATTGCCGAATTAGAGTTATGTTAAAAAACATTTTGAAATTAGAAGAGATAATCATGTTATCTCGTGGAAATTGTGTCTCTACACAGAACTCGGATATATATCTATCTGCAATAAAATATATTTTTATAACTTTTATACACACCTACTTAAAAAATATATCATTTTTGTGTTTAATCTATTCTACAAACAGATGGCACAATTTTGCATCTTCGCTGCAATTCTTTATCGTTAAACAAAAAGACCAATGCATCTTCGGTATTTAGAATGCAAAATTTAGATTTGTTATAAAAAAACGTCAATTGCTCCCTGAATGTATAATGGAGATCAATTAATTATACATTAGAAGCTAATCTTATGATCGCAATTTCGGAATAAGCATAGCGATCAATTGTATTATTTACGTTGTTGTTCATATGTTATATATGTAAGTTTTATACGTGTTATATGTTATAATGCGTGTTTATATGATGTCTGCTTCCATATTTGTACGAAGTTGAACACGATGTGAGCTCGAATCGAATTTCGACGACTGGTCGGCGGGTGTACGCTAATAAATAGCGCGGAGGCGGCAGTGGCGCGAGGATACATTTAAGTTCTCATTATATAGGAATCGTGGGGGATCTCCAATACTCGAAAAACTTGGTAAAAATATCAGTGTGACCTCGCGCCGTTCAGCACGCCCGCCCGCTTCTGGCCCACCTTAATTAATTCTCTTAAACCTCCGAAAACACCTCGTCCAGCCTAGCGCTATACGAAATGATCGCGTTACGATACGATAATATATATATATATAATATATATATATAATATATATATATTATATTCTACATTACATTACTATGTTCGAAAAATAATATTACAATATATATATAGTGTGTGTGTTGTTATGTGTATTATATCATTTTTGTTTATCTTCTTATTCCTCCTCTCCTCCACGATAGTTCGTCTCATTCTCACTTATCGCTTTTTTTCCTTATTATACGCGCGGTAATACCTAAAATTTACAATTAGTTATATACGGCCGTCGACGCTGCTAAGAGGAAGCCGGCGACGTAAAATGGTATATGGTGGTTCAATCTGCGTTGCTAAATCCGTTATAAAAAATTATGTATCGTAATGAGTATAGAAATGGCTTGATGTTTATGAAATTTTTGTGTAATAATAAACATTAAACTCTCTGGTAGGTTGATAGTGTCTGTTACCTTTTCAAAGAAGCAGTTTAGTTGCCCGAGTCTCAGTTTCTACAATCAATGGATACAATCAATAACATTGGTGAAACTAAAGGTGTCATCTTAAAAACTCTGATTTAAAGTGACACTTCCAATTCCTTTCATTTCATTCGCAAAGGAAGTTTGAAGATTGAAAAATATATAGATCAACTTTAAAATTGGATATCTCTAAAACACTTGCTAAATAGATTTATTTAAATATAGATATAGTCGTTTTTTTTTTTTCAAAATTACCCTTAATAAAGATTTCATTGCTTTCTCACATTTAAGAAATTACTTTGCATCTCTGAATATCGGCTGCAATCTTCAAATTGTCTTCATGAAAATCGATTACTCGACTCAAACATTCTCTGAAACTACAGAGACTATGACAAATCTTTGAAAGGCAACCTTCCGCTCATCGTCTACCACGGAATGCCCTATGAGATCTAGTCTCAGTTATACAGATCGGATTGCTCTCAGCAGCGTGCGCAGTTATACCAAATCCTTTTGGTATGTAAGTATGTGGATGTAAAACCGCTAGGCGCTTCTCTTCTCTCTTCCTCTTTCTCTCTCATTCTTCTCTTTTTTTTTTAAATTTGAATAACAACCATTTTTTAATTTGTTTCACTAAATATATCACAAACTGCCGATGGCTAATGCAGCTCTCGAATTTTCACTAAACGCACCGATCGTCGTCATCCCGGACGCCTCTAATGTCGCTCGCACGCTGCTACCGGAAACGAAGCGTTTAGTATCAACCTTAGAGCTACCATCGGAAAAATATAACGTTAAGGGATTACGTGTTAATAGTTACATCACTGTCGGAAGACGCAGTTATCCGAAGGATCGTCGGGACACTATCCTCACGTCTACGTATCCAGAAAATCCTTCGTCCTCGTCCCCAACATACGGTTAGTTTAAGTGTCGAACTAGTAATTTTCCGTATATTATGCTGCCACAGAAGATTCTCTTTATTCTTAGAGTGTAAATATCTTTATAAATTCATGACCTTAAATATTATGTGATTTTTAATCTTTTTTTTTTTTGTTCTTTAATCTTACGGATTCCCAATAGGATTCATTTCAATTTAGTCTTTACGCGTTGTTCACTGTTCATTTTTTTTATTTTTTATTTTGTTCTCAGAAACTTGTAGTCAAGGGGGGCGACCGTGTTTATTATGTTCAGAGGGGGCATGACGGCAGGGATAGGGATCAGAGATCAAGCCATCTTCGTAAGATGTGAAGTAAATGTAACATTAAACCACACTTTTCTTTTCGATGATAAAGGCACCGGGAAACTAATATTGCAAACAAAAGTATATCTCACATCACAATATCAGGGAAAACGCTTGACGGGAAAGAAAGCGTCATAACAAAGAAAAATACTCGAAAGATTAATCGAGCAACAATAGTTGTCACTGTCGATTAAAGAAATTTAACGTTTTAAAGCTCATTTAAAAAAAAAATATATATATATATATAAAATAGATTTTATAATTAATCTTTTAATCAACGTTCTTTTAAAATTAAATCACTTGCATCATATTTCATTAACTTTAATCATTTTCCAATAAATTACTGTAGAAAATTACAGGCCACTAAAATATTTACATACCCATTTTCGTATGTATAATATAGTAAACTTGACTTGAAACTAAATAAACGCTATTTTATAATCGCTTTTAAATCGACAGCGGAAACTATTACGCAAACTGTTACGAAAGAAAATTGTCAATGCAGCAAATAGCGATAGGTGACGACGTATCATCTGTTAAGCGAGCCGATTCTAACTACGCGCGCACATTCACAGGAGAATCCTCTATATACATACATATAATTATCCTTAGCGTGGCTTCTTGGATATGCGAACGTGTCTACTTATAGATGGGGTAGAACGTATTATCTAGGATATCATGTACGTGTATATGTATTTGTATACCTGTATATTAGTATATATTTGTGTAAACTGCGGGCATACATGTGTATGTGTGAGTATGTGTTATGTGCGTGTTTACGCGCGTGGGGACCGAGGGTCTAAGAAGCGTCTCGCAAGAAGCGCAAAGCTTACACACAAGCGGGGAAGAAACACGCTCGATTTTAATCGATTTCAACACGGAGATGGACGACTCGGAGATAATAAGGGGGTGAAGAGATCGGATCATTTAAGTGTCGATCCGGACAAAACGAACTCTTGTGCTACCTTCTAATACGTTATACTTCGAAATCGTTGATTAAAATGCAATTACAATTGTCTCGCAAGCCGTAAGTAATATGTAGGTATTCTCTATACGAACTAGTATTAAAGTTAATCAGTAATAGACCTCTTTACGTGGTCGGACAAACGGAGTATTCTAGGTGGTTGGGATGGGCGGGGCGGGGAATACTTTAGACGCTTTTTTTTTCCTTCGATTTCAGGCCGAAGGTACGTACGAACATTTCCAAGGTAGGATGTCTTCGGCTACAAGGTCTGCCTCCAGCGAAATAGAGTATTTTCCGTGAGAGCGTGCCTCCTAAGTATAAGTTCGTTGCGAGAGCTCGAAAGAAGCGTTTCCGCTTTTGTTCGTTTAGTGTTCCATCTCGAATACTCTACTTCATCTAAAGTCATTGTATATAGTACGTTCATGTACAATATTACAGAGCTAAGCGTTACTAACGCGAGCGTTACTCTCTACCTCTATTTCTCTTGCACTGTCTTTCGCTCGCGGGTGAGGGGACAAGAGGGGAGAAGCCGCAGGGAGAGCATGAAAAGCGGAAACGAAGAAATAACGAAACAGCGGCACAAGAATGTGTCCGCGGGCTGCTCTTGAAATCTCTCATCGCGGCGAACGGAGAGAATCGCAGGGTGAATACCTGCAAGGGGCGACCGTAGCAACGATAATTACTATCTACTAAAGCTATTAAGCTTATGCTGATACATCGACATGCAATTAGTTCGTTAATAAGACTCTCGTTCTAAATCGCGGGCTATAATGTACCACTAGGTGTTAATAACCTAATTCAAAAATATTATAGTCTTCGTTAGCTTAGTCAAAAAGTTAATATCCATCAACATCGAACTACCAATGTCAAGGCTCTTTATCTAGAAATCGCGTAAATGTTCTTTTTTTTCGTTTTCTTTTTACCTAGACAATTTCTCCCATTACGTTTGCAAATATAAGTTAATCGCTTACGGGGCATTCCTCGTTCTCGTTGGCAATCCTCAAAAATCGCTGCGTGACACCCGTGCGACTGGGGATGACACCCGCCGCTGTTCTTCATACCAAAATATGTTTTTCCTTTCTTTCCCATGTTCGCGATCTACACGCCAGCTGGAGGAAAATCGCCCCACGCATACTCGGGGAAAAAAGTCCGTATACATATATGCAATAGTACTCTGAATAAAAGGAACTCTCTTGAAGAATCGCGTACAGCATCGAGGGAGCGATTGCTCAATCTCAGGATGTATTCACATGCACGTAAACACGTATATACATATATACGTAGGTATATGCATGTGAAATAACATCCGGTTACATCTCCTTTAGTCTATAAAATTCATCTCGTTCCCGTCCCTTCTCTTTTTTATACTTTCTCTTTCTCAATATATCACTTTTCCTAATTTTTTTTTTAATTTACACGACTTCTCGTTATGTACGAGAATCGTCATGTACCAACAAGAAAAACAACCTACACGTCAAAGTCAAAGCGTTTCTGCAGAGAAATCCAGTAGCACTGTCGCAATTATCTCACAGCACTCTTTATTCTTATGTTATTATCACTAAAGTGTTGATCAAATGATATACAAGGAGACTGTTCGTCTCCATTTAAATATTGCTGTGCCATAGTTAACTTAAAATAAACATTGGAAAAATATGCACTAAATGAAATGCAATATGTAATTGTGAAAAAAATAAAAAGAACAAAGTATAAATAAGAGAATCAATTTTTTCCTTGAAGTTTTCATCAAACATTTTAATATAAATTTATATTAAGTCACAATAAAGATACAGCACATAAATAATATCATATTAATTATTTATTTTAGGGAATTTTATAATTTCTATAAAAAAATTTTTAAAACAGCATATATTAAATATTACTTTTATTATTAATTATTTTGTTGTAAATATTTTTCATTTACCTCATAATGTCGATATTACTTTATTGCTCGTTTGTATTTATTGTATATTTATTGACACACTAAATATTTTTTCATTATCAATTTTTAAATTTTTAATAAATTTTTTTTAATTAAACGAAAACTCGACAAAATTTTATTTAAGCAATATTAAAATTCTAATGATTAATGCTGTCTTATTTTTTATCTTTTACATTTCTCGATTTTTTCCTAAAAATCAACCATTAGTTTAATACATCAGATGAAACATTTAGAAAAATTTTAAATTCTATTTTATATTCCTTTACTATAACATTTCATTCAAATATCGCTATTTGTTATCAAACAAAAAAGAAAAAGAATATATTTGTATACAGAAATCAATTTGTTTTCCTCGATTTCTTCTATAAACATCATATTTATTATTTTGGAAGATTATACGTCGGAATAAATGTTTAAAAAAGATATTATTTCGTTCTTATCAAAGATTTTTTCCAAATATTGCATAATATTGATCGAATTTACGAATAATATCTCCATAAGTCTTGTCAGGATTTCGTGCAGGTAATTTCAGGCATGCAGCTGACACAATTATCGATGGACAATCCGATTAAGCGGATTAATCGCTTAAACGTTAACAAACGCTCGCGTTTCGTTTGAATAATCGCGATTATCGCGACCATAAGTTGGTGCGCTGACTGGTTTCTCTGCAGAGTAAAAACACTTCATCGTTCTATTTCCTCTCTATCTTTCCCTCCAATCTCTAACCTTCTTTCTTTCTCGCCCTCCTTCCCATTTTCATTTCCTGTTCCTAGCAGAGTCAAAAATGCGTAGCGCGCAAAAAGCTAGGTAGGTACACACGAGCATATCCGGCCAACGAACGATAGAACGCATGAGAACAGAATCGATCATTTATTATTTTTGGTTTGCAAGAATAAAAATTGCAAAAAGAGACATGTTTGAAAAACTGTCCCGATTTCATAATGACCGCAACAATTTTCGTTAATTCTCAACTAGTTGCCTGCAGAAATGTGTGTGGTTGCGATACTTATTTTTATAACGGCACAGAACTCCAATTAAGAATTAACGTCCAGACAATGTGTGGACAAATCTCTATCTCCGAGTAATCGCGTTTCTCATGCGATCCAGCAGACAAACGTTGGCCATGCGAAGCAGCATTCTGTTATTATATATAGATATATAAGCGGCAGCGTACATAAATCTCCCGCCGCGAATTCCATGCCGTTGCGCAAGGTAATGCGTTTTCCGTCGGTTTCCTCTCGAAGTCGTAAAGTCACGTGAGGTTTATCGACGCCAAACGACGCTCGGACGCGACGTCAGGAAACTCGTGCGGGCGAACTTTTTACTTGATTATAAATAATTGTTTTGCTTTGTGATTGCTTGCTGCAGCAGCTAAAACCCTTGACTCAAGTTGGGAAGCTCAAACTCCAGTGGATTCGTCACAGCGTTTTCACCGTGTTTTCATTGTCTTTTTATCTTTTCATTGTTTTTAGTTATCGCTTTTTAGAATGGCTCTCGTGGTATTTGCGACCGTAAGTCGGAGTAGCGCTTCGATCCTTCTTTCGCTTTTTTTTTTGTCCGTCGTTTCTTTTTTCTCATTTTGTGTTCGTATAATTATATTATTAATTATAATATTCGTTCATATATCGTGTATTTACTAGAGATTTTGGTATTAAAGGGAAAGACGGGTAGTACTGTCCGACGTTAATTTCGCGCTCTCTTAGATGCGTTGTCTGTATGTGACCGTTTCGTTTACCTAAAACTAATTCATCGTTTAGCGATTAGAGAGAAAAATCCGTTCGAAAATAAGCCGAAGGCATCCCGGTCGTTTCTCTTGTTCTCGAGCGCGTCGGGATCAGGGCATACCTGAGCTTTAACGAACCGTACCATCGCGAGACGACACGAAAGGAGGAGTTATCGATAACTTCTCGAAGGACTTTGCTCGTCTAAACAGGCTGAGCGGCTGGCAGCGAGTGGGACGAATCTGAATATCGTTCCTGCTCTTGGTGTCTCTCCGTACGAAGACATAGTAAACGGATCTAATTGCAATTTACCGATACCAAAGATGAAGAAATATCCCGAAGACGAGGAGTGCAGACTCCGGGTCTCTAAGAGAAAGTATCGAGTATACTCTAAGTGGAATCACAATTGAAAATATTTCGCTCTCCTCTTCGTGGTGTCATTGAATCACTTAAATGGACATTCATAGATTATTGTACTTAATTTTATATAATATAACGTATGTATCTCTCTTTCTTTTTCTTCCTATGCGTATCTAATTAAATCTATATACATACTAAGAGTATGGGCACGGAGGAACTCGCTCCTATATCTTTCCGTATTCGTTTCGATGAATTTACATGTATATCCCTCTTGAATTACGTTTGTAGCCATCTATCACATACTCAATGATACTTCAAAGACGAAAAAGTAAATAAAAAATTACAAACTTATCGAATTATGACGAATATTAAGAAGCGACAATATCAAGGGATGACGATATTAATAAATGATTTCGAACACATGACTAGAATCACAGTGTCGAGAGAGAAGTATATTAATGAAAGGAAGAAAACGCGTTTGAAAGATTAATATTAAAATTTGAACGATTCGTCGCAAAGGAGTACATGTAAGTTATAAAACGGATTACTGTTACACGCGTCTAAAACACGCTCTTTCCGATCGTCCATAGATTTGTTTAACAAACAAATTTGAAAACCGATGACGTTCCTAGAATCCTCAGTACTTTTATTCTGTCTACTCTAAAACCTCGAGAGTTATTTCTCACGCATTAATACTATTTTATGTACACGAGTAATTTACAAAGTTGAACTTCCAACTATATTCACCAGCCTCGGATCTTTCCCTTCTAATACCAAAGGTGTATAATCTGTTTTTTCCTTTTGCTTTGATAAGAGTGTCCTTTGATTCTTAAATGCTGTACAGGAACATTTTTTTTTTTACTTGCTTAACTCTTTAATCACTCGTTTAATTTTATTTTTATTTATTATTTTATATCCGTAGGCTTATACTTATTTTGTCGTTAGAGTACTTTGTTATATTCCTAAATTTCGTTTAAATAATTATACTATCATCAATGTGATCGATTAAACAATTAAACGATTAATGCATTAACTAAGTTTAAAAAAAAAAGAATATAATATTATCTAACAGTACAAAAAGGGAAGTTGTGAAGGATCCTGTCCCATCATCATGACTAGTTCAAAAGTGCATTTTTCATTTCGCAATATATTTCGGTATGAATATTCGATAGATCATATCGTGTCGTTGGTCGGGAAAGTTGGTGTAAGCCTCTCCTGGACGGTAAAATGTCTTTCAAGCATTGCCACGTATTTGTAAGTGTTAGCATATGTAATGAAATTTTCAAAGTCTTAGACTGATAGCATACTTTATGAAATTAAACTCTGAGAGTGACTCTCCAGAGCAAATTCTATCGAGTGAGCAATCAGCCCACGAGATATTTTCAAGGAAATTAGATCCGCAAGCGTGCCTTAACATTAATATTTTCGACGTATGTATACCTTGTAAAAAAATATTGTTCGGAATATTTGTTTTTTTTTTTTTTTCTGGACGCGAGAATGTATCGTTTAAATTTTTAACTGTGGAAAGAAATGAGATTCGCAAACGCGAATATATATATGTATATATGCAAAGTGCACGCGTAATCGTAGAGAGTTACCTTCGAAGATGCAATTAAGCGTGCACGAAAGAATTATCATGAAGAATGCATTTAATGACGAAAGACTCGATCGATGGAGGGGGGTCCTTCACGGGAAATGAATAATTATTAGATTAAAGGATATTAACGCAACAATTAAAGTAATTACGAAGGGTCGCGTATTTACGAAGACTGAAACAACGTATAAACTTATTCCCTATCGATCGTGTAAACCTATACACGCGATCCAGCGGATCGATTGTTTCATTTTTTTTTTTTTTCATTTGTCTCGAAGAGCAGATATATAAAACGATTCCTCTCGTCTCTCTCGGCAGCTTTCGTTCGCACCAAGAATATCTCTCGCGATATCTCCTCTCGCGATCGCTCTCGTCTTATACTTCCAACTCCCCCTGAAGAGAGTCTACCTTTAATTAAATATAATTTCTTATCGTATGCATATAAATTTGTCATATACATTTGTCATAGTGTAATAATTAATTAGTGTTTACCAGCCTATAGAATGTGCGATTTTCGGCGTTTGCTCGGTTCTCGCGAATCAAGTAAGACGGTCGAAAGTCAAATAGCCAGTGTAAACCTCGTTAAGGCTTCCTATTCCTCTCGCGCGAGAGAGAATTGATCGCTTCGCAGTTTCTGAAATTTCGACGTTCCATTTCCGACCATTATCTCACTCCGCTCATCTAATTGCCGCCAATCAATCCGCCGATAACTATTATGCTCCTCTTCGAGCGAAATCGTTACACCCTTTCGCATATGCATACATATACATATACATGTCTCTCCTCATACGTATATACACACAGGCGTTTACATTATTATCATAAAAACAAAATATAATTGAGATTTGTTATATACGAGTATAAAAAACTTCGTTATATGCGTTCGCCGCGTTATATCATATCTCGTGTAAATTCTCTCATCATCTCGGTGATATTTTATCGTCGTTATATTTTGTATTATATACGTTTCTCTTCTTCTTCTTCTTCTTCAAAATCAGTGTTCATCGGTCATTTGTTTCATCGCGTTGATTCGCGGCCCCTAGCTAATCTACTTATGTGTGATAAGGTTACGATTTCTTTCTTACGCCGAAACCTGGCGTAAATATATAATAGAATTATATATATAATATTAATACGCCTTTATAGAACAATATTTCGAGACAAACTCTCTTCGGATTTTCTAACGAGCATGTCTTGCATTGCGCGAACGTGCATCACACGTCACAGCGAAAGAAGACACTGAGTGCATGTCAGAAATTGGGAAAAGGAAGAAAATCGTAAGAGAGTGCGAAGTTCTCACAAACATAGAAAATATCAAATCTATTATAAATGTCAATCGTAATCTTTAAAACATAATTTACGCAATTATTTCTTTCTATGATGAAAAAGAGATGAAGAAAGATCCTGTACAATACAGGACATTCCAACAATGTTGCATCAACGTTCCAGTAATATTGTAATAACATTGCTAACGTTGCAGTAATGTTGCATGCTGCTGTATAAGACAAGTGTCTTATATAGTATTTTATATATGACTCTTCCTTGTTTCTTCTACTTTTCGATCATAGGACAAAAATAATTGTACTCAAAATATCGATGTCATAAAAGCAAGATTTCAGAATCGAAAATAAAACTTATTTCTTCAGCTTTTTTGCTGCCCTCGAAAAAATTATTATTCATCGATTATTAATTAAGACCGAGAAAGAAGCTGGTGCGACTTCGCTACGTCAATGAGAAGTCATAGAAACTTAAACGATACTGAACCGCGGGTCATTGTTCGCTAACTCGCTCGCTCGCGAGAAGAATGGATCCCGATGTATTCAAGTTTCATGTTTACCCGATGGGACAAAACGTTGTCATTGTTTTCCCGTTGTCGATGCTTTACACTCGTTCCGAAAGAACCCAGCCTCACGAGCGAGTTAACGAAAAAAAAAGAAAAAAAAAAAAAGAGTATTGTGAAAGTTGAAATACTGCTCCGGTTTTAGGGGAGTTATTCCGAACCGTTTCGAGTTTATTTACCCTTACGCGATGCATGGGAAGCCAAATATAAATCGAAAGGAAAAAAAGACGATATTAAGGAAGACTTTGCTCACTAGCTCGCTGCGATTGTAACGAATACTTCGACGATACAATCTTCACGACGACGCGACGCAACGCAACGATTCACCGGATTGCTCGGTCTTTCAACTTCCACGATCCAATCACCCAAAATTCTTTCTCGGTTTCAGTCTTCTCTTTCGGCAACAACGTCTCTTACATGTGCAAGAACTTTCGGGCTTATACGCGTTTCCTTCCTTCCCCGTTCCGACTTCATGCCGACGGAAACCTCTCTTCGGCAACGTTTTCCTACTCTTATTCTTCCTACCGCGCGCTATTTCCCCTCTGTCACCTGAACGTGCGTTCGCACATTCGTGCGTGTGCATTATAAGCATGTACATCGGAAAGGAATGTCGCGGAGGAATATCGACGTGCTGTTGAAGCTAAATCGAATCGACGACAAGAACGACGATGTTCGGTGTGCCTCCATTTCTTCTCATACGCTTTGTTCGCCGGTGTCGCTACTGATGCCGCCTCGATGCACAATAATCCCGACATGTACGGAGATGCGTGTTCGCGCAAACTTATCGAGTCTTCTTCCTCGTTTCCTCTTGCGGTCCCAGCGTTAGCCGCTGGCAAAAGTAACCCTAAGGCGAGGCAGACGATGCGATCGCCATCAGAGGCGCCGGCGGCAACGCGACCGGTATGTGGTAATATTTACACTGAGGTCGCATGCACGCGCCCTTCACTGCGTCCCTGCACACCGTTACACGGTTGTCAATCACCTCCACGTTTCCTGAAAATTCATTACAAAATCAGGTCAGTCGATTGTTCACACATATCAGTAATTGTAAATATATCGTCAGTATTGGAAACAATTCGATCGCTTCTTTCGAGACTACAATGTCGAAAATAATGTTCCATATGGAAAAATCAGTTTTATTATATACAATATCTAAAAATAATTTTGTCAGACTATTATAATAATTATTTAGGACACTCAAGCTGATTACTAGAATCAAAACTTTTTGCATCGTTGCTCATCACACTGAAGTTTTTATTTACATAATTATTTTGATGGTCCAACAAAATTATTTTTCAGGTCTGTATCTATTTAAATTTTTAGATACTTCAGCAAAAATTGTTCTTTTCATGCAAAATCGAGATATTAATAGTTTTTGGGCTAGAAATGTAAAAATTAAAATATGTTCGCCAATTAAATACAGCTGCGAAAACTACATCTAATTGTGGGCTTTAAAGCATCCTGTTTAAAATACAAAATGTATAAAGTACAAAAACCTTTACAAAATTTAGCACAGCTAAACAAAAAAGTTTGAAAGTTAAACTTTTTAAATTTTTTTATCTATGATTTAGAAATTCATAATACTAATCGTACAGAATGTACAATTATTCAAAAATTTTCACTTTGGGTCCAAATGAATCGTTGCCGTCAAGAAGGTTAAATTTATGAAACTAATAAAAAAGCTTTATCGTTCAAATTATAACAATTATTTTAACAGAATTATTATTTAAAGTATATTATATAAATTTAAATATATTTAAACGTATAAATGCAATGAGCACAAAAAGATGCGATCTCATACAAAACTGACTCTTTTGATTCGTGTAACGGTACAAATTATTTAATATCCAGAGGAAGACTTTAAAGAAACTTGACATTGATTGCAATATTCATAGAGTGAAATGCATAAATATTCTCAATCAATTCAACGACATCAAAGGAATTGATGCAAATTTGCTGCGATAGGAATATACACTCGTTATTCAAGTGTATATTGTTTGCAATTGATTGTGCAAAAAATATCGCTAATTGTTTGGAGAACTGACGAGAAGCGCTTTCTCGTTCGCATCTTGAGTAACATTACTTGCTCATTATCGCGAATAGAATCTAATTGACACGGAGCAGCTTGACAAAGAGGGAGAGTCTCATTACATTCGCAAAGATCATTCGCATGCTAAATGTGAAAGCAAGACATGCTGTAACGATGACTTGTAATAGTACGAATAATAATGAAGGCACCGATCGACACCGCGAACGACGTCGCAGAACGGAAGTAAAATAAAAACGTGGAACGACAATCGGACTCTTCCAACCGATAAAATTGCGAATGATTTATTGTACGTAATTGCGACGCGTCTCGCACGCAGAGAGAATTGACAAGTTCGCGTAGAATCGATCGGTGAACGAAAGACAAGGCCATAATCGCCAGTGGCCGCTGCTTGCGGGGAATAGTTCCGTCGTGCAGGAATTTCAATAGTCGAATTTCTGCCGTCGCTCGAGACGCTTACTTTACCGAAACTGCCGATTTTACCGGAAATCTCGTTACTGAAATCAATCCGTGTGACCAAAGAGAAATTTGAAAATCGCCAAAGCGCTCAATGAATATCAATTAAACGAGTTAAATGTTCTTCGAGATATTGGCTTGTATTCCCATTGCGCATTTAGCAGTAAACGTAG
>NW_017305180.1:3398399-3399037 GCF_001594115.1 Trachymyrmex septentrionalis
TGCCAAAGCGCTCAATGAATATCAATTAAACGAGTTAAATGTTCGTCGAGATATTGGCTTGTATTCCCATTGCGCATTTAGCAGTAAACGTAGTCGTATGATTTCGCATTTTAATTTTTTAATATAAATCTTTCAATCAGTCAAACGCATGAAAACTAATAGAGGTAAAAATATGAACACAATCAGATCGATATGAAAGATTAACAAATTTTAATTAAACATATCTGAGAAAAATATAGATAATTAAATGTGACAACATAAACATATCGTAAAATATATACAGAGAGAACGATTTTGTTAAAACATTCAAAAGTAGCTAGATATACACATCTAAAAATAATTTTGTTAGAATCATCAAAATAATAGAAAACTCAAGCATGACGAGTAATGTTGTAAAAAATGTCTACATTCTAGCAATCAGCTTAAACATTTTATATAATTATTTTGATTGTCTAACAAAATTATTTTCAGATCTGTAACTCTATAGCCAAATTTTTCAACACTTTAGCAAAATCGTTCTTCCGTGTAGCAATAAAAGATATGCCTTTATTGTAAAATTAATGTTTCTTATAACAAACTCGTATATATATATATATATATATATATATACGAGTATGTTATAAGAAACATTAATTTTA
>NW_017305180.1:3399137-3401268 GCF_001594115.1 Trachymyrmex septentrionalis
ATAAACTGATAGTAACTTGTTTTTCATTTAAGTGTGCATAATTAACCTGTACTTTCCAACGCGCGAATAACTCACCATCACTGAGATGAATAAACTTGCAGGCGGGACGGTTGCACACTTGTCGATTAAAATCTTGGCACACCGGGAGGGTGTCCAGTAACTGAAAGAAAATGTGCCAGATACTCTTATAACGGATGAGATTGGCGAAAGGTGAACGATTTGCAAAAAAAAAAAATTTAATAGTATCTCACATACACGCGCACACACATGCACTCTTGCAAGATCACTCTCATACATACACATGTAATCTTATCTCACATATCATTCTTTCTCGCATTCTCTCTCTCTCTCTCTCTCTCTCTCTCTCTCTCTCTCTCTCTTTTATTTAGGATTGCTCAAAAATACCAGTATCCGATAATTTAATTCATCTCATGATCCAACATCTCGAAATAAATTCAAAAAATGCTACAACAACGTTATACATTTATTCATACTCGTTAATCACGGAATTAGTTTCAGACATGCAAGGCAGTCTTAATCATAAGTTAATCATAATATTGGAGAAGTGAATATACATCAGCACACCGGTTCGATAATTCTTAACAAATATTGTATTTGTGTACTTCATTAATATTGTCGATAAACTAAATATCAGTAAATTGTATTAATTGAGCTGTAAGGAAGCACCGAACAACTTTGCGTTGAAGTCATAAAGTATCCATTATTCTTCTTTTTCTTATTTTAAATTTAGAATATTGACATATGTACGTTTCCTGCATTCCTTAGTAATTAAAAATATCGGACCTTGGTACATTTCTAAGCATTCCTACGATCACTGAGATCTTCCGCATAATCAGACACTTCAGATTCTTCAGTGTTAGAGCATATTCATGGTTCATTACATGCTCTAGAAGACCAGTTTGTATATGGATATTAATTAAGTGCTACCAATGTGCGAATAATCAAGCGATCAGATTAATTTGAAATGAATAATTTCTCAAATAACATATTTTCGCGTCGTGAACGATCTATTAAAGACAAAGCAAAAGACAATCGCCGAGCATTCGCACATACGAATTAAGTGATAAATTTGCAGTAGAACTTTTGTTTTTTCAAACAGGACATTTCCTATTTTAGTATGTATATATTGTGGTGTAAAATTAAAATAATTCTAATCGACTGCAACAGAGTCTTGCATCTAATCGTATTAACTCTGCCGAATTTACGGTTTGTTCGGGATTTGCAAAATTGGCTTGACTTGGGCTAGAATCAAGGGAAGTCGTATTATGTTTATAACGCGTGCCGGTTGTGTGTGTGACACTTTCGTTATGCTAATCGTGATATTCCGGACACAATGTATGCAAGGAGCACGCCTAGAAACAAGGATATTTGATTCGCAAATTTCATCCGGAAAAATTATGCCGTAAAGACTACGATTTCAACTAAAATTCAGCATAGTAATTGTCACGTTCGAATATTTATTATAATTTGGATCATGATATATATTTCATGTATAATTATTTCGCAACACGTTTATATCCTATGCTGGTGAACATTATACAGAATTTGCGAATCAGGTTTGGAAGCCCTCTTCTCGGCGGGCCATTCAACACAATGACTAGACTGAAATTTTAGTATTTTAACAAAATACAACGGAAAGCAACGGAAAGATCTGACAGGAATGTTCGAAATTCTCTGCGCCTCGCTCTTTTTCCTCTCTCCGTCGCTCTCGTATCCGGTATCGAAAACGATGCTGGACATCGACGTAATATAAACCCGGTTCGCGCAAGATAAGAACGATAATTACATATATAAATGTGTGTATGTATATATATAATATGTACGCATGTATCACGTGATTGCGTATATATCGCCAAAACGCACCAGATATCATCGGAGACGAGAAAAGAGTTCGCGTTGAAGTCATATATTGAATCGTGAGCGAGCAATATATATTTATCGCGGGCATGAATATAATTCCACATTTAACAAATAACATATGGAAGAGAGAAAGACATAAATGCGAATCGTAGTAACATTGGCCATCGAAAGAATACGAATAAAGTGGACCCAAGTGGAAGCGGAAACTCCACCCAGCTACAGCTATATATATATATATATATATATATAT
>NW_017305180.1:3401368-3405990 GCF_001594115.1 Trachymyrmex septentrionalis
TATTACCCATTGGCAAAAGATGTATGCATATTATATGTACACACACACACGGAAACACACACGTACACTCGTATCTAGAAGAATTATTCGTATATCCGAAATATATATAAGAGACAAATGCAGCAAATAGATTAAACATCAAATTCCAGAGTACGGTTTTCGTGTTAGCAAAACGTTAGGTCAAAGCATTAACAACCTACCAGACAGATATACGAAAAAAATAAATTTATAAAAAAATAATTAAAGAAATAAAGTATAATCACGCGAAAGTATACCATAGGCTCACCATAGAAGCGTGCAAAATATATGAAAATGTATCACGAAAAATGTAACGCCAATAAATTATTTCCACCATATAATTCTCGACAAAAAAGATTATCCTGCGTACTTGTAATAATCATGATAATAATAACGAAGTTAACAAAAGTTAAAGAGATATCTTAAACATAACAGGTAATAAGAATAATAACATAGTCATAATAGCATTAATAGGCAACAATATAATAATAATCGTAATAATAACGCTAGTAATATATAAGTGGGTTTAACCATAATATTAACCATTATAATTATAATAAACATATTCTTGCAATTGCATAAGAGATAACTCGCTACGAACACAGAGTCTGGTCATGCAAATAATGGCCCGGGAGAAGGGGGATCGTTGCTTGGGTGATCATCGGTGTTACTCGAAAAGTCGGCCAAATACCAAGGTGTGATTAAATGATCGAATCTCTGTCTCTCGCGACGGAGTGATGACGACGACGAGCGCGGCCGTGTATCAGCAATGATAATACAGTGTCATCACCCAAGCGTTAATGTGCTGCCAAAAGCCAACCTCACCGTCGATCTGGTTCGCGTGCGTGAATTACAGGACTGAAACACACACATCCACTCACTACTGAAGCTACGGAAGAAAAGAGTCCTCCGGGTGATCCACGCTAGCGAACCAAAGTGACAAGAGCGGCTGCAGTGGCGAGAAGGGGGGGGGGGGAGATTGGATAATCAGCGGTTATCGGCAATATCGTATAATATGGATGTGGGATGTCGTAAGCCGTCAAATTAATAATATTCTACTGCAAATAAGTTCAACACACTATGTCAACTGCGACTCCGCAACCATAACGACAGAGCTAGCCAAAAAATATGGGTAAGAAACTATTGTTCGATAGAGATGCGCAGCGATCGGGTAGGTCCGATCAGTTTTCCGTGCGCAGGGAAAGCTTTGTCATAATGGAAAATGATTACTGGTTTCGAATAACGGTCAGACGTAAAGCTCGCACGCGCTTCTTTATTCCATGCCCATGTATACTATTTTCTGTGCCTCACAGTCGGAAGTTAATTGCGTCGAAAGCAATCAGTGTGCAAGCGTAATAGACACGTTTTTTGACCAAGTAAGCGGAAATGAGCGATTCAACTGAAAGCTGCGTGTATTTCTGTTCTAATTGTAAGTCATGACAAAGATTTTAATCTCTCAAATCGATCGAGATCGATCTTTAAAGGCAATATCCGTCCTTTACACAAATTCTCTTCACATCGGTTCGTTTCGATTCTTTGCATAACTTTTCGCGGCTATATGCTAATTCGGAAGGCAAGAGCACATACACATTACTCGTAAACATCCTAAATGGAAGAGTAGTGTTATACGTCAATGTCCCGTCAATGTTCCGTCGCAAAAGTCAGCCCTTTGGATCTACATGTCGTAAATCACGCCATTGTCATTGCCCAATGAAAATGCAGACAGCTCCGACAAAATAATCTGCCAATTTCTTCCAAATTCGGAACATTTTGATACATCAAATAATTATAAAGTCGGCGAACTTTTGTGCACACGTGCGACACATTTTAATTTCGCGGACATTGCGGAAAATATTACGAATTTCGTGTGTATATCATCGCGATGCATGCGATACTGACCGGAAGATACGAGTTATCTTATAACTGTACCCTTTAAAAACAAAAGATGGATCATAATTGCTAATGCTCTTGTTTAATGTGACTGGCTTAAGCTGGGTTGTTCCACCTTTCGATAAACTTCAGCTTACTGTCTTACTTTCTTATTCTCTTATGCTCTTTTTTCTGTTTTGTTTATCCAATATGTAAATTATCACATAGTTTATCTGAAGATGGAACAACCAGTTCTTAGTTGGACAATTTTTACTCTGAAACAATAAGAATGCTTGATATTAAAATTGAAGTGTAGACTTTTCACAATCCTCTTAAAAATCTCTTGACACAAGAAGATGTGATATGTGTATAAATATGAATTATTTTATAGTATTATTGTTTTAATTATTGTGTACAATATATTTCATATTGCAAAATAATTTGCAGAACACGTATATAAAGTAATCACGATTCTTAGTTTAAAAAAAAAATATCAGGAAATAAATTTAATTTTTTTAATAGATTTATTATGACTTAACACTTTTTCGTCCAACTTTTAGGTACTTTGAACATCGAACGAAAACAAATGTTTAATATATCGCTGAAATAAATATCATCCAACTGTGCAAAGCAATTTAGAAAAAAAGTGTGTTTAACAAGATTAGCCAAAAAATTCATAATTCCCACATATCGTTGACAAGTTTGTGTAGAACTCAGAATGTATTGCATGCCCTCTGGTTTCTCGATATACACGCGCTCCCTGAAGTTTTGTAATATTAATGAGCATGCAGTATACACGGCGCGCGCGCGCGCCCGATAGAGACACGTAACAGCTGTCCATAACGTAATTGCTACTTGCGGTAAGATGCACTGCGAGAGAAAAAATAAACAAATAGATATTGAAGCGTACAAGGATGGAAGTTGCTCTTAGACGTAGCATATTAGATTCAGTCGTAACGAATACAAAGAAATGTTTAAAAGACATCCCGACAATATCCTCATCCACAAATAACGCGCAACGTTAATCAGACAAGCGGTTCAAGACAATGGCATGATAGATATATAATAATATGTATATGTATAATATATAGATACATGGCAAACCGTTTAATGGCAAAAGTACTAATCATACTAATTACTGTATAAGAAGCGTGCATCTCTTTCTTCGTGAATAGGTACGTTCGTGTGTGCACGTTGTTTACATGTATGAGTGTGTATGTCTGTCTGTATGTTTATGTGAGGGGGGGGGGGCGGATCAAAAGGGGACAGAGGTGACGACAACGCTTTCGAAATAGCATAATAATAATTATTGGTATAATAATAATAGACAAACACCAGATAAGGCAGTGGTTATTCGCAGTTATAGTTGCGGTGAGCAGTCGTGAGGGAGATGCCCCCGAAAGCTACGTGTTAGCCAAGGTTACCGAGAGATGCGGATTATAACGTTTCGCTCTTCGAACTAAAAAAAAAGTGTAAACGTCAAGTTTCCTGCTGCCCAAGCAGTACACGAGTAAAAGAAAAGCTGTTCGTTTATCGAGCGATATCCGCGATAACATCCTTTTCCCTCGTAACCTTGAAGGTTAGCAGCAATTAAAGTTCGAGCTTGCATCAGAGCGCGTATTATCCATATTTTTCAAATCCGAAGAACACCCCACAAGATCGATCTAGACAGAAGGAGACGAACGTTGTAACGCCACGTACGAAATTCATCGTTCGCGCAATGTTATGCAGAACAATGCGTAAACGAGGAAAGATTCCCTGAAGATTCGAATAGGTGAAAAATTCCATTTGTGTCTTCACTATTACGATCTTCAGGGATCGTTGCATGCCGAGCAGAGGAGTCAGCATGACGAGTACGCACATGCACGCTAAAACTTCTCTCATTGCCCGAATATCGGCGCTTATGATGCAAATTCGAGACCGGATAAAAAACTGGTTACAATAATGAGTCTACCTGTCCGCAGCTGTCTGTGTAGACGACACAGTGAGCGTTTTGAGGGACCGTTTGGGCCCCGACAGTGGCTAAGGCTGCTAAGGCGATCCACATGCAGCAAACGAGGCAGTGTTCGTACGGTATATTTTTTTCAAGTATCGGTAGTTTTTTTTGGTGGTCATTCATTACCACACAGTCGGTTGAATTCGGTGGAGAAGGCACCAGATCAAAGGAGACACGCGTGGAGCGTGTCCTCGGAGCATCCAGGTACATGTACGACAGTGAGATCGAATTCGTTTTATCGTTCAGTTCCAAAAAATATTTTATACGTGTCATTCATTTAATTTTGAGTTATTATTATTATTATTTTTTTTTTTTAATTAAGCACTCCACGAAGGAACATGATGAGTCGTCGGTTAAATTGCAGCCGCAGCCGTTCGTCGTTTCCCGATAAACGCGCCGGTGACGCGAGTAACGAGTGAAAAGGCGCGCGAGAAAAATGAAAGCGTAAATTACGGAAAACGAAAGTGTAAATCGTCGGCTTGCCGTCGCGCCCGTCGTTTTATTTATTTAATTTATTTTTATTTATTTATTTTTTTTTTTTCGAGTTCGTTCACACGCATGGTCGTGCGAACGAGAAGATTTCGGCGCGTTGGTTGCCACGCGTATTGGAGCGCGCGAGAACGTCCACGTGTATTCGGGCGCGCAATATTATACACATATTAAATTCGATGAACGACGGATGCATGTACCAGGGTGTGCCGCACAGACATTAATTCCGATTTTGTCCACGGGGACATCG
>NW_017305180.1:3406007-3411556 GCF_001594115.1 Trachymyrmex septentrionalis
ATATATATATATATATATATCAATATTATCATGTCGTTTATTTTTTGTTTTATCACCGCGAGTCGCATGATGTTTGAATCCGTGTGTCATTTTATTTCGTTCATTCGTTTGCCAAATATTTATCAAACGATTCAGCGTGGCCACCAACGAACGAAACGAGATCAGTGATTGTGAGAAATAAAAAAAAAAAAAAGACAGAAGGGGGAAGAAGAGAAGCACCGACAACCCATCACCACAGTTTCGTCGTATGATTGGTTAACGAACGCGAAAAAAAATGATTGACAATTTTGCATCGAATTTTAAGTGGCGTGCGACCAACAATATTGACGATGCGTGCATACGCGTTTTTGTTATTACATATTTGCCGTTTATCGTGAGATGTACGGGATAATTTTACGGACAGGTAACGTTTTTTAAGTCATTAATTAATCACGTGACGGTTTAATATTTGTTTTTTGTCGCGAAAATTTTCGACGTACGAGCGGGAGAGATTGTCACACAATCGCCACATGAGTGTAATTCGATCGGAGCGAGGCAGGGATCGTACGACAGGAGTACGTCATCGTGTATAGATCGCATGGATGTTTCAGGAGAAGGTTCCAATTAGAGGATTGGATCGACGTGGACCTCACAGGACGTCGGGATTGCATCGGTCGAGTTGGGATCAAAGCATTGGCAGGGGCAGTGGAAACGGTATGCACATGGTGAATTTTCGGTTGAAAGACGCGTGCGGTGGGGTATCCAGGCGAAGGCAAGCATGAAACAGAAAGTTGAAAGAGATACCATGAACGATCGCGCTTCAACATGCACCAGTGGCGTGTGTGTATGTATATATATATATACGTGTAATACATATATGTATTTGGCTGGCACACATTCATCTCGTACAGAGCCTGTGTCGTTAGAAGTCGCACGCGCACGCCGATTTATTTCTTGCGCTGCAAAACGAATCAAGAGATATATATGTATATGGCACTGCATAGTATATTAAACTATACGTGTCTATAATACAACTCGTGGCTTAACCCCGCGAATACAAGATAGCCACGGACAGCGAATCCTTCGAACGAATACGCTCTCGTGCATTTCTCTATGAAGCTTTGCATTTCAAGTACACCGTGTTCGCATGCGCTAGTAAGTGTCTATATCGAGTTTTGTCGAGGTGACAGTTTGACCAGGCAAGGTAGGTACAGATGACTTCCCATTTCGAGCGATCGATGCGTTCCCAGGAAATCGACTTCAAATCTGCGTGAATCAAAATCGCTACGAGCAAAATTCATCTAGACATCTTTTTATTCTAACTTTCTCAAAATCATTGATTATACCTCATTTATTTTCTAATTTACATTTTTTGAGATATAATAGTATTGACTAAATAAAAGTGTGAAGAGAGATTAATCTGAAAGTTAAATCTTATTAATTAAGCTGCTCTTTCACAATTTGTCGCAATTTATTTTATCACTTTTCTCGAATTACTGTTTTTTTTTTTTAACTCTGTCAACCTACTGTAATGAAAATTTTTAATTTAAACGTTCCATTAATATCTCATCAGGATAGATTATTCGTCCTGTTTTTCGCAAATATATCTTTCTAGAAATTTAATTATTCTCTCATCTATGTTAAATACCCTCGTTTACGAATTTGATTTTCACATTCGTCTCCAGGGAATGCACTTAGCACGCAAATCGGGGGGGGGGGGCTACTTATTAAACTAAGTATATATCATACGGTCAAAGACACAGAATGTTGAAGTAAGCACATAAAATCCGTATCTTCTATAATGTGATTCTGTGCCGACACTATAAGAAAGTAGTTCATTAAATATATTATAAGAATAAATACAGTTGAATGACGATGGAGAGCTAAAGCTTGCATATGTAATACAATAAAGTGCTACTGCGATACTTACATTTGAAAGAGTGCTGCATGTTGGTTTTTAATATCGGCGCAGGTATGCGGGTATGCAAGAAGCGTCGCTTGCGTTCAAATTCTTTAGCGCAGAAGAAGATAGACAGCGATATATTGATTATATTATTAAATAGCGAATAATCTGGTAAAGGATCATGAAGATGGCTATATTACAAAAGCACATATAATTTTTATTAGCCACGGAGCGCAGCAAGTGACTTACTCGTATTACAGTACAGCAGAACTACTACTAGAATTTCCGCGGAAACTCCGCGGCACTTCTCTCTCTCTCGGCATCTGTCGATATAAAGTGCTTTAACACGTAACAAACAAAACAAGCAATAACTAGATCGCCGCCGTTCGACCATTAATAGTAGGAGAGACCAATCACGCTCTGAAATATACTTTTTGCGCGTATATCCATCATTTGCATTCGCGTATCGTTCGTTGTATCCGAAAGATTAGAGAGCGGCAACGAACTATCGAATCGCCGCGAATATGGGATTGCTGTTGCAGATTAATTTGCTCCATGCGTGAACGCAGAACCATAAACTTTCGTTTACGTATTTGCGTAATTGCATTTGCTTACTCGACATATATATATATACGCGTATACGTATGCAGTCGTATACTGCATTCGTCAAATTGCATCGGCCATCCTAGTTCTTTTTTTTTTTTTCAGACGGCTTTTTTTTCAGACTTGCGCTGTCTTTTGTGACAGCCGCAATATCGCGGCTGAATACGATCGTCCGCAATCGATATCGGCTCGCCAGACGGCGCGCGTTTGTAATCGCAGCGAAATTATGTCGATGTTATAAAAGAGAAGATAACCCACGTTATTTGCCGATTGCGATTCGCTGCGAAATGGCTCTGCTCGCCGAACGTGGCGAAAGCGGCAAACGAAGCGCGACTAGAAGCAGCTAGCGAAAATCATTTTGCTGCGATAAAGTACGAGGCTGTAACTGACAGGATAAATTTTTATTTTTTTATCATACACTATATAGTTGTATATATTTTTATTATGCATATATATATATATATATATATAGCTATTGCTTTCTGCAGCATTGTATGAATATATTTTCAAGATTTATTATAACGTTGCCTCTCTTTTTCTTTCTTTTCTTTCTCCTCTTTTCCTCTCTCTTTTTTTCCTTTCTCTCTGTGAATTATAATAGATATAATAATTATACAAAGAAAGACCAATTGTATGAATAAAAATGTCATTTACTGCCTCTCAACTTATCACGCAGTTGCGTAGCATCGTTACGATCCGCGAAGATCAATAACTCCAATATCGCGATGATAAACTGCCTCTGAAATAAAATTTTATTAATATTATGCAAGCGATTTACGTTTTGGAGCTATGATCTTCAGCTTTTTCGTCAAGATTTTATATTTACAAGAGGCTTATTGTGCCAAGCATTATGGAAGAGCTCATTAGGCACACACGCACATTTTACGCAGGCTTAGCGATGAGTAACAAAGAAAGCTGGAAGGGAAGCGAAAGGAACGCAGGATGATGAAGTGGGAATATATCAGAATAATTGAAAAAGGTCGCAATAAGTGAAACGAGTCCGTTATATCACATGCTTTAATTATCAATATCGGAATAACTTTTTATTTTGAACAATTTCTCGTATTCTATTTTTTCAATCCAAAATTCCAAATCGTCTCCCGAAAATACAGAAGCCGTGTACTACGAACGTAGTGTAAATAAAATCGGATTTCATCAAGGCAACGTTAACGCGAATTTAATTGCAACCGTGTTTCGTAAAATTCATTCGTTTACGATTACCGATCGAAGTCGGCGTAAACGGAAAAGCTTATACTCTGTGTTCCAGGATTGATTTTTACTCCACGTTCGAAATATACGACTTGCGAGAGCACGATAAAACGCGATAAGAGCGCCGACCTTCTTCTCGATGACGATCAACTATCTTTGCCGGGGAACGGAGCTTGATGTGGCGATTGTACAGAATAACGGGAGAGACCGGGAATCGATGTGGGCTCAGGATATATAAATATTAACATATATCGGATACATCTCCTCCGTGCCTCAAGAATATCGCAACTAAAGCGCGGGAAAAGCCGTGAGGGTGTGGATATGGGGAACGTAGGAGGTGAAGATTGGGAGGAAAAAGACGAGAAGAAGACAGCGAGTCGTGAGTCATATAGAACTCTTCTTACGTGGTGTTCGCCCATAGTAAAAGCGCCTAACATCTACGTGGTCTTTAAGAGGACTCGCGTGCTTGGCGTAACTCGCGTGCTCTCGGCGAGTGAGAAAAATGTCGCGAATCGTGGAAAAATTAATTTCATAATCAATTTCGCAGACGAGCATCGTGATACAACGACGGCAAAAATTTCGCCAAGGGCACGCGACGAAAGTGGAGGAACAATCCCGCGTTTAAGGAGGAGCTATATCTGCAGGAGAGAAGAAATGTAGTAAATTAACGTAATAAATTGATCTGCGAGAAATTGCGATCGGCATGATCGGCCGATCGCAGCGGCACGCAAACAATACGATATGTAACACCAAAAGAAAAATAATAATAAAAATTTAAATAAAAAGTTAAAGAGAAAGTGGTTACGATACAAGCACTGAGTCGAATAGATTCCGAATAAGAGGAGAATTAAAAACAAGGGAAGCAGGAAGCGCGAGGCTAAGATTGTGAGCAATAATGGGCGCAATATCGAATAATACACAAGTATATATATAATATATATATATATGTATAAATATAAATATTACAAGGGATTAGCGAGTCTCGGGAAGTTCTGTTCTCATTTTTCTTTTTATCATAGAAAGAGATGAAATAAGAAGAAGCATTAATAAAACAAATATTCATGCATTTCTCAAGCATTATTATTACAAATACTGGCTGACTCCTTGACAAACCCCGTGAGCGTGCACGCGCAAAAAAACGCATTTTCGAGACTGACGAGATCGACTACATCTCTCTATCTCGAGTCGGCGCAAGCTGTTCGCGTTTCATCACTTCTCGTCGTGCCTCGCACGAGGACGATGTTAAAATCCCGATCGCATCAGCGCACACACATAGAGTACGCGCGAGTACACACAACACTATGGTAATTACGAACGAAAGTATTCGGACAGATTCATTTGTCAAGTAGACCCAACGCGCGCGCGCGCGCGTACAATTACTGAAGATGCGCGCGGACTTTTTGTATCTACATTCCCGAGATTCGTGCGTAATGTACTCTCGACATATCGATATTACATATGTGTGAGCTCAGGTATGTGTGTATATATATATATGTTTACATACGTATAATAATGTACAATGAGAAGAATTATAAGAGACAGTACAGTACACAATAATAAATACTATCTGATGCGTGTATAGTTATAGTCGTAAAACGTTTTTTCCTCTTTATCATCATAATAGTGTATTCGAACATGTGTTTATGTGTATACATGTGGTTATGTATATATACAGATACATAGTCCACAAAATAGGTTTTTCTTTTGTATGTGTAATTAGTTACCTTGTGGAATATGTCCTTATTTCCTTTCCTTTCGTTGCATTGCGTTAACTTATATATGCAACAACGATAATATGCGCGCGTGTATGTGTGTGTGTGTGTGTGTGTGTGTGTGTGTGTGTGTGTGTGTGTGT
>NW_017305180.1:3411656-3418819 GCF_001594115.1 Trachymyrmex septentrionalis
GTGTAAGTTTCACTTTTTTTCTTCTTTATCGCAATGCTTCGTTCCTGCGTCGCGTGTTTAAATAATGTAGGCATTTGTTGTATACGTGTTTCTCTGTGTGCAATGGTGTATAGAGTGCAAGGGGAAGGCACTTCCGCTGTTTTGCCGATGTCACACCGAGAACACGGGATTGCGTCTCCTACTTCTTCATTATATTCGCGTACAAGACATCCTACGTTAATACATAACCTTTAAAAGAATACACTCTCGTCTAGTAAAATATAATATGAATATTCCTCTTATGGAAGTACGTAGTAGCTTTGCGATAAAACAATCACAGTCCTAAGGAAATATATATTTTGCTACGTCTGACACAACAACGGCGACGACCGATCGGGCGTCGAGCCCAGAGCGCGATTCCGGGTTTTCGGTGTGAATTTAAAAAAAAAAAAAAAAAACCCAGCCACCCTCTCGATAATGTACGTATATAATTTATGTAGACATCAAGTTCAGGAACCCTAAAAGTGTCGGTCCGTAACCAGTATTTCAGGCTCGATCCTATCGACTCTCTCACTATCTCCTTGTACCTCATGGAGTTGTCGTTACGGAATACGGAACTTTAATCGCGCATTATCGCCGAATCCTCGGCTTGTCCAAGGCCGTTAGGACGACTTCGCTTATGGATTAACGTATCATATATCGTCATCTTCTCGTGGCCCTTTAGCGCCAATGACGTCACGTGTGTATGATATCGTAGTATCATAAGTACCGATCGTGAATTCCAGGTTAACGCCATGCAAGGCACTGAAAGGGCTAATCTTATTATACTCCAGTGCCACGCGCATGCGAGAACAGTGTGTGCGTGTACGTGTGTATAAGTGTAATACATTACATATTATCACATAGGATCGCCGCACGCACGTTTATCATACAGATAGAAACAATTTCTTCCCTCCGGGACACACAGGTGTCTCAATAAATTCCCTTAATCACTAATATAAAACGGCGCTCGAAGAGCGCATTTTCGTGGCGATCGTTATGGAAGACCCCATGGATACCCTTGAGAATTCTCAATTCTGATTCTTTAAAGCGAGAACCATTACCTACTTGCAAATCTTAGTAAAAATCTATTATCCTCGAGGAAAATAAAGTATAACGTTGTAAATGTTAATTATAGAATATCGTCGATTACAATCGTCGATTATAAATGTGTAACTTACGAACGTTTAAAAAATATGTAGATTCGCCATTTCAAAAGAAGGACAACTACAGTTTACATCATGGAAGAGATATTTATAAAATATTATATTCAAATCGTCAAAATATGCTATGTTCGTCACTTATATAATTATATATAAAATAAAAAAAATTATAGGCGATAACATTAAATTAGTAGGCGAACGAGAGATATTTTTCTCTGAAATCTATAAAAGAGTGTTTTGCGTGTTACTCTTTAAATTGTGTGCAGTCCGTACAAATGTACGGCTTAAATTGTTTTACAATTCATTATTATTAATTAAAAATCTATTCTAAAATCATTATAAGACAATCTCAATTCTACAATCTTGTGCGTTTTCTGAATAGATGATATTTCATGATCCCTTGGAAGAAGTTGTTTCTAATACCGCGAAAGAATCAAAGGAATTGTGAGGTAATGTACCTTATTCTCCATTCATATCCTCTTGAACTTTTTTTTAAACCAAGAGAAGACATACGACGATTTGTAATCCGAATAAAATTTCTTAGCAATTACAATTTGCTACGTCACGACCACGACCAGGATTAAAACTAAACTTTTACGAGAGAGATTTAAAATACGTATATCGTGAACTTTTCGCGCACGAAGCGTTAAAAGTATTTCACTTGCATACGTGTCGGGATTCTGGAAAATACCTCACCTTGCTCTGTTCTTTCACGTTTTCGTGTACACAAATTCCTACCGCCGCACAATTCGTACATTCGATTTTTTTCATGAAAATTATGATACGACCGGCCATTTCGTTTCTTCTCCACTAAACGTGCCAGTGAATGTTCTCTCCATACATGTATGTATGTGTGTGTACATAATTATATATTTAATATATATATATATAACAGTATATGAGATATCATATATATTAAATATATCATACATGTACACAAACATATATATATATATGCATATAACTTTACATATATGACAAATATCTTTCAATTTTGTCCTGTATTAAAAAAAAAATTATTTACAAATGCATGTATACATACATATGCATATGTATATATGTTTATTATAACTATACATTTAGACTTAAACAAACTTTCAAATCACTGGCAAACGCGTGAATGCGGACATACGGAAGAGAAGAAAGTAGATGTTAGTGTGATTACATTTCCTTGTATTTTTTCACATACAAATTCCGCTCTCTCAGCTAGCATCGCATAACCGCTTTCCTCTCTTGCCGTTATACGCGCGAATTAATAAAAATATACGCCATGTCTACCATGTAAGTCGTGTGAGTGTCTTAAGTGTAATGTTTGTGCGGTCGTGTACCACGATGCGCATGTGAACTCGTTTTTTCTTCCCACCCTCGAGAGTGGCAATCGACGAGACGTTTCTCTTCCCGTCTCACCGCCTTCAAGGTTGGACCGATCATTTTTTTTTTTTTTACTCTCCCTCCTCTGTCTCCCTTCAATTTCACGTAAATACATCCGCATATCACGCGGATCCGCTGTTCTCTTTTTCTCTTTCTCCATTATTTTCTGTACTTCTCTCATTCGGCTAAATGCATAAGCTCGTAGGTCGCAATTGACGAAGTTCACTACGTTCAACAGACTCCCCCGAATTGAATCCATCCAGGACAGAAGAGTACGTTGTGTTCGAGCACGCTTATGCTAAAGAGATACGCTAAGTATAAAACAAATAACTATTCTAAATTCTATACGCATATTACATGACAACTAAGGGCCTACCGGAAGCGTCGCATCTTCCGGTCGAATTTATCGTCGATGTGCAAGGTGTTTTTAGGAAATATATATACGTCGCTATATATAATATGTATTCTTATAGCTAAATTTTTAAAAAAGACAGATTAAGTCAATAAAAATGTTAAAACAATTTTCTTTAAATATTAACAAATATCACGCATAAGCCTCGTATAATTCAAAATATATCACGTGATAACGAAAAAAAAAAAAACAGTTTTTTGAATGCACATGATGCTAAAATGTTAAAATCAATATTACTTGTGCGAATTCTTTTGATTTAACATTATTTAACTTTCTTCCGAAATGAACAAACAAAATAAAATTTTGAACATATTACTATAATATATAAATAAGCGAATCGTGCTCTAGTAAAATAATCCAACTTTGGATAATAATTATTTCAATAACTCTAAACGCGCGAATGCTAATTAACACTACGGACTTAACGGCAAGTATCGCATATAACGTGACTTAGGCCGAGCGTCGTTTTTTTTTCTCTTTGTTCCGGACGTTAAACGTTAAAATTTGGACGAATAGCTATAACACAAAAATTTATGTAATTTCGAAATAAAAATATTGCGACGCCGTTTTTTTTTTTTTACGGCGGAAATTGACTTATTTACAATTTAGCCTATTAAAAGA
Source organism: Trachymyrmex septentrionalis (assembly GCF_001594115.1). NCBI lineage: Eukaryota > Metazoa > Arthropoda > Insecta > Hymenoptera > Formicidae > Trachymyrmex > Trachymyrmex septentrionalis. Next base: position 3,415,242 of record NW_017305180.1, read on the forward strand.
ATAAAACGGAGCCACGTAACGACACATAACATTTTTAATAGTTCTCTGCAGTAAAACAATGCTAATTATCGGCATAATTAAAAACTATCTCTATAAAGTATATCGCAAATCGCTATTATAATCGCTATCTAAAAAAAAGATCAAATAATAAAATAGATGATTAATATAACTCGTGACTTCGGCCACGCATAATTTTTCATAAACTCTCCCGTCTTCTCTCGAATGCAATCTTTATCGGCAAGTCAAAATTTCCAGTTAAAATATTAAAGTCGAAATTAAATTCAAAAAAAATTTTTTTTTTTATTTCGACAGAAATAAGATCGGAACGGTAGTCACGTCTCTCTCAGTCATGCAAGCAGGTAGGTAATATGACGGGAAAAAATCCCGTATTTCCTTTACCGTTCTCTTCTCAATTGTACGCTTATAACGCTCCAAATGGAATCAGGTCAATAAGGCACTGTTCACCGACAATGTCTGACTAGAAAATGAATCTATTTTCGGAACTTGTTTTTGTATATCAGCATTTCTCGTCTCGCAATCGTTTAACTGAATATTCCATCCCTCTCGCGAACGAAGACCGATTTCTCGCTTTTTTAGCACCGGCAATGACGATTAATATCTTAGGACTGCACTTTTGTTTTTTCTACGTTTTTCGTTTCATCGATGTAGTCAAAGATTTAAATACGCGTAATTTGTTAATATCGAAAATTAAAGCTAATAAATTGCAATTCGTATTTTGTATATAGTATAAAGAATGTATATATATATATGTATATATATTATACTCTCTCTTTCTTTCTCTTTTTTCTTTAATACACTTTTATCAGCAAAATATAGAAAAATCAAATAACAACGTATATATGACAAGAAATTCACTACTTGTTCACACTATGTAATTTATGCCGAAAAGTATAACATTCTAGAACTAATTCGCACTGGGCATTATTGTAATTATTGTAAACTAATGTATCAAATATCCATTTAGCTCGATTTTATTTTTTTTTTGTTTTACTTCCACACCGCTACACAACGCTACTATTTCTAAACACGTTTTCATTTCGGACTGAAACTAGAAAACTACAAAAATACAATTGCGAAAGTCTATTCAGAACGTAATAATTTTTACGATTCGTCCTTCGTCCCCGCAATTGAACACTAATCGTAAAGGTACTCTAGAATTATCTAAAATATCGCTACCACGATGCGGTAGCAGCAATCATCATCCGCAGCGGCTTTCGCGGAAATCGTTCGTTCGTTCGTCGCGAGGGAGAGAATGGAAGGTGCCCGAAGGAAGGAACGGCACTTTCGTGAGAAGAGACGAGTCTTCCCGAGCCGGTGGATAAGATGTCTTTACGACGTCTTCATCTTCTTGTACGGTTGCATGATCACCCCAGAGCTGACGGGGATCGCTACCTGCGGCTGCGCCGCTATTGTCGCCGGGTTGCCTATCTGCGGTATCTGCGGTACACCTGCGGCCGCAGCCGAGTGTACTCCGGGTACACCGGCTACTGCAGGTAGAACGGCGTATGGATTCTGGACGTAGGGATTGGTTTGTACGGTCGCGGCGCCGGGTATCGACGCCTGGATGTATGGGTTCGGCAAGATCTGCTGCCTGATCAGAGAGTATGGATTGATGGGGGTCGCTGTGGGTGGCGGTCTGGAATAGGCCAAGATACCCGCGGACAGCGGTGAGGTCAAGGCGCCCGGGATACCGGCCAGACTCGGGATGACAGGTCTGGGAGTCGCCGCGGTGGCTTGCAGATTGGCTGCCGCCACCGCGGGATTCCCGGCGGCCGCCGCGGCGGCGGGATTCATGAGATTTTGTTTATTCAGAGCGACGCCGGTGTAATTAAGTGCGAGCTGGCCAATGCCGTAAGACTGCGAGACCTGCGAGAGCTTAAGGGCTTTGGCATAGTTTTTCTGGGCGACCTCTTTGGCGAGAGTCGCTGGATCGAGAGGAGCTGGTAGTCCAGAGGCCATTCCGAGACTGTTGAGCATATTTAGGCTCGCCATATTGGAAGCAGCGTTATAATTGCCCATAGAGGTGAGGTTCGTTATCGATGACATATTTGCCATGGAGGCCATAGAAGCCATCGAGGCCATGTTCACCATACTGGGCATTGAGGTCAGGCTGGCCATAGAAGTCAACGGACTCATCGCTGGTGGTAGCGCCAACTGGTTGAGTTGCTGTTGTTGTTGTTGGTGTTGTTGCGATATCTGCTGCTGCTGTTGCTGTTGCTGCTGCTGCTGCTGCTGCTGCTGCTGCTGCTGCTGCAGAGACGATGGGCTCGAATGATTCAATTCGGGGGAGTTACGCGAATTTTCATCATGATTCTGCGTGGTAATCAGTTGCTTGTTATTGCCGTTACTATTGTTACTGTTATTGTCAGCGGTCGGAGGTGGCGGCGGCGGATTGTTGGGATCCATCAGCACGCCATTGTTGGCGTCAGCGCAGTTATTGACTGTTGCGCCAGCGGCTCCCTGGGAGGAGGAGGATTGCACCACTATCGCGTGGTGGTTGCTTTGCACGTTCGGGGGTTGCACGACCGATTGGTTAGAGGTTTGAGTGGGTAGGGGTGGTGTTCCAGTGTACTCACATGACACAGGCACGAAGGGCTGCTGCAGCTGCATTAACTGTTGATAGGTCGTCGCACCGGTAGGCTGATAGACCGGCACGCCGGACTTGTCGGCCGCCGGTCGTTTATACGGAACCATCCCTGGGAAGGCCTGCAAAAAGAATTGCAAAGAGATTCATGATTAGAATGAGCTTGCGACGCGAGCAACGTGGCCATTTCGAGCGGAAGCTTCCTCCATCCGAAAGCCTCGACTCCGTTTCGGCCGGGGATACGATATATTGTTCTCTTTTGCGTGCTCATGAGTTCTCTTGATCCAGCTGTGCAGGGGACGTCGGGTTTGACATTTTCCACGACGAGGCCGGTCAAAAGACTAACCTCTTTCGTCCAACACAATCAAATTCAATCGTAATTTATAATAAATTGGTATTTTAAGATGAGTTGATATCGATGTATTGTTACAATGATTCTTTTTTTGTCTTCTTTGCAAAACAGCAATTAGTCGCAGCATGCGATATGCACCGCAGCCGTAAGGAATCGTATCTACCTCTCAGCGATATCATCACTGTTTTAGAAAGAAACGACCGCTGCTGCTATCTCGTTAAATCTATCTCGATAATGCTCCATTTTAAGATGCTTGCAAATTTAATGATAATTCGAAAAGAATTTTGTCGGTAGAATTTTTATATCTCGCTGTAATAAATAAATATCTTCTGGATGGGGAGATACTAAAATATTAATCGCGAGTATAAATGGAATGATACGCACGAAGAAATGGAAGAAATGGAAAATCATATGAATTATGATTCAATGTTTAGGTTCTGCACTTACAAAGTTCTCGTAGTAGAACGACCCGACAGACTTCATGTCCATCTGCAACAAAGACAGGATCGGTTTCAACTAATTTCGAGGACGAGGCGCGTTGCGTCTGTATAATTGGATTTTCGAGAGACGGGAAACGAGAGAGGGCCGTGTCTCAAAGAAACGGGGGGGGGGGGGGGGAGG
>NW_017305180.1:3418919-3420851 GCF_001594115.1 Trachymyrmex septentrionalis
GGAGAAGGGTGTTGGACTGTGGTAGTGTGTAAAAGTTGTGCCGATGACGCAGCTTGCGGCGACGTTCCCAAACGACGACGTTTCGTTGTTGGATAACTGCAAAATGTTTCGTTCGTTCTTTCTTTCTTTCTTTCTTTTACACTTTTCCTCTGTTTCTACTATTGGGAGCGTGTCAGAAAAACCAGCCATTGTTAGTATCGAGGACCGTTGCGCGGCTCGATTAAAGAGAGACCGTCGCCTTACATTAATAAACGATCAAAATACCGATCGGAAAAACTGCATTGTCGCCTTCCTATTAAGAATATTGCGAGAGCGAAGAAGCAGAAATCGCGCTGTAACAAAGTTGCCGATGCTAATGTCCGATCTGAAAGCTTTTCGTTCATTTTCGCGAGATAAATGTGAAGACAAATGAATCTTTCCTCCTTTGCGAGCAAAACGGAGAGACTGAAGAGAAAGATATAAAGAGAAAGATAGAAAAGAAAGAGAGAAAAAGAAAGAGAGCAAGATCGACAAGAAGAGAGATATTAATATAAAAGGCGCAGTTGGGCTTGGCTCGGAGAAACAAAAGGCTTCGCGATACCGACGTGATGCGAAAGTTGCACAACACGGATTCACGAAAGCTGATATAGGCTTGCGGTGATACTTGGTGAGCGAGCACTTTGGTAAGTCACCTGCGCGAAACAGACGCGTGCGCAACAAAGAGAGGAAAGCCAAATCAAAATCTCTATCGAGGTGTAAAACACGTTTCGAGTGTTAGAAGCTGCGGTAGACGAGATGCAAAAGCTCAGAAGCTGACTTATAGTAAAGTGGCCGGGGTGAAACATATTGTCACAGCGGCACAGATACATACATATATGTATATGCGTGTTAACACGGTGTCCCGCGGTTTGCTCACCAAACGAAACACTCGGAGTCGTAACGACGCACGGATATAATTTTCTTCAAAAACCGCGTGACTCTGCGCGTGAACGACTCCGAACTCGCCTTTGATCGCCTTTGATCGCCGATATGCGTTCACGACTAACGCAACAAAATAAATTCGTAATTGCGAACGTCGCCAGTAAGCGTGTGCGCGAAAAAGCGAATCAGCGTCACACTGCATTTTCTTTGCTCAAGAATGTGCAACCAGCTATCAAAAGGTAACGTGCCTTTCAACTCTTTATCATTCGTATCGAACGTTGCTGTCTACTAAGCCTGCCGAAAATATGTAGCATTGTAGCAAAAGTTTTCACCGAACTTTGTTTCCCCGTATTAAAAGTACTGTAAAACGAAAGCGCTTTAAAAATTAATACGTTTTACAAAGTGAAATATAGCATTATTATTTTTTAATAAATTTAGAGCCGGCTAAGCGGTCAATCAAAATTTTACATAATTTTAAAAAATTGAGTATTTCTATCCAATTATGACATATATAACTCAAGTCATGAAAACGTTCATTTAAAATATTTCGTTATCTTTTTGTACTAGAGAAAACTTTCGGCTTGAAATTTCATCAAAGATCCGTAATTCCCATATCTTATAATACATCTCGTATGCGTACAGCGAAAATGCATTCGCATTTGGCTGTCTCGATGTTATCGCGTTTCAAAATTTTTCTTTTGAAATATTGATACAATTCTGCAACAAGAGTTTGCATTCTTATGAATTTATATGGATTCTATATATGCAGGCACTTCTTCTTTCTCTTCGCGTATTGAAAACTCGCGTACCGAAAATACCGAGAAGTTATGCGCGCTTTCCGAAGGAAGCCTCTATTTGTACAGCGAAAATCCATTTTCGTCCTGGCGCACGGAGTTAGAAAGTTGCACATGGATAAAATTACGTTTCAAACAAATCTGTCGATCGCGCTTCAGATGCCGATTGACAGTATTAGCGACGGAGAGATAGAGAGAAAGAGCGAGATACGTACGTGATATATGTATATATATATAT
>NW_017305180.1:3420951-3423722 GCF_001594115.1 Trachymyrmex septentrionalis
TGTAAGCGATCTACAGTGCTCTTTAGCAGACTCGACGTGACTCTAACGAAGGCTAGGAAAAGCCGTCACGCGGACGGCAAATTTCGAAACGCGTCACGACGATGAGGGCCCGCTCGACGATCCTCCGCGACAAGAGCTGCCAAAACTTCGGTCATCGTCCAGAGCGTCGAGGGGATGACGTTACGTCCACCATCACCTCGATAGTCGCTTAAGCACAACATGCATCATCGGCGCAAGCTCAGAATTTACACAGATCTAACGCTCCGTAGACGCAGCACCGCGGTATGCAGGATTCAGATAGCATACCGCGAAAGTGCGAGCCTTTTAGGGCCTCACGACTCGCCCTCTTTACTCTCTTTACCGTTTTTTCGTTTCGTGAGGGGGTCCTGACATACGGAGATTAGAGTCGACGGTTTCCTTACCGAGCTCGCATCAAAACACGCGCGCACTTCCGCATCGATATTCGCGATTCCTTTACATTCGCAAGAATTCTATTCCATTTTATTAATCCTTTAACGTTGAGAGATCTCCAGTTCTTTACTCCTTTCAAGACTTTTCAATTGCTGAGCAATTCATTTTTTTTTTTTTTTTTTTTTTCCCCAAATACCAACATAATTCTGGCGGTTAAGTGTTCTCGGGCAAATATTTTTTGTTGAAACAAGTAATCAATTATCCACGATACAAAGAGTATATTAATATAAGAAAGCCACTATTCGCACCCTCGCATAAAGTATGATAAGGAAATAGAGAGAGAGAGATAACGCACATCGCGATCGTATGGTTTTTGTCGAACATTAAAGGATTAAAGATAGACTTGAAGTATCTAGAAGTATATCATTTGCGATCTAATTGAAATTTTCCTTAAGTGTTTCAACAGTGCGTGCGTGTCTCGAAATGTAAGCGCGACCAACGAGCGGATGACAATCGCGATGAAAAGTGTACTCCTTTCACGCGATCGCGGATCCGCCAATTTCATTGGTCGAGGGAATCGCCAAGGGGTAAATGTATGTTAAATCATATACTCGCTAGCCACGCTTAATGTTCCTCCGCATGGATAAAACTTTTTTCGGAATATGCACTTTGTGCACCCCCCCCTTATAGAGAGGGATCTCTTTAATATTGGTAACAACATAGGCACGTGGCTAGCGATTAAAAAAAAAAAGTAGTAAGCGATCTATAAATACATTACGAGGCGTAAGCTCTGATACGAACAACATTGCAACGACAGTGGAAAGCGAAACCAAGAGAAAAAAAAAAAGATAGTTTCTAGAATCTTTCACGCGATTATCTTTGGACAGAAATCGAATGCGATATATCGTGTAGAACCCGAGAACGATACGAGACTAAATATTTGAAATATAAGCATCACAGTAGAATGGAATGTTACAACTTTAACATCTTGCAAATCCTTTCGTGTCGACTTGTACTAAGTAACTTTGGGAAAATCTTTTTAACCACAAAAAGGAGTTCACTCGCGTAGTGACGTTTTGCTAATATTACAGACTTGTTTTCGGACAAATTCTTATTTCGTTATCGCGATTGTTTATCAGCAGTCGCAGCACAAAGGTTTCAATCGTAATCGCGCCGTACGTGACGATATCGTGAAGGTTTCTACAGTAATATTCTACAGGATGATACCGACATTAGAGGGGTTTCAATAATGATACCATATACAAGGCTCGTAGAGGTTTCAGTTATGGCGCCGTATACGACGTTATTGATATTCTAGTACGCTTCAATCACAACACCATGTTGCCAGAAACGCGACATCTCGTATCGTCAGGTTTACACGCTGTAAAGTTTCATCAAAACGTTTCCGTTTTTTTCTTTCGATTCGATAGAGAAACAGCGGGACTCTTGTTAGAAATAAAAAAAAATGGAAGACAGGAGCTAGAGCTCTAAGCGCGCTCGGCAGTGTATTCACAATCGCAATAACTGTACTCATAACTTAAAGATACGACTACGTGGAATCTCTGGAAAATGGCCTGGAAACCGTTTCGTCGCGGCCGCCTAAACTTTACCACGACACAAACTCCGTAGCTTGTAGCGCGAGGCTGGCAGAAGCAAGGTCGATTACATTTACGACGTAGAATGTCCGTCTAAACCTGTCCATTTGCAAAGTTTCGCGAATCGAGTACAAGTATCAGCAAGTACGAGCCAACACCAGTTGGAAATTCGACAAGATTAGCGCACGAGATTGTATGACTGCCAGGGATTAATTTCTTGCATCCTGATTAACGATGTTGAAAATTGATCCATATCGTGACTAGATAAACTAATGATAAACTAGCGACTAATGATAAATGACACAGCCAATATCTGACGTTCGCGTATCACGTGATATGCATTCGAAATATCGTCAACCTATTTTGTTGCATTGTAAATCTCTTGCTGGTCTATGTTTTTTTTTCACATCGCAAAAATTTAGAAAAACGTACGATATGCGCACGTCGAAGGCTCTTGCGGAAGCAGCCGCGAAAATAGATGTCGAGGCCACTTTGCCAGAGTCCAGCTACGTAAAAAAGGAAAGTGTACTTCATGCATAAGCCGTGGTACCATTAGCAGATCATCATTGGAGTCGCGCATCCGCTTCTTGCCGAGCTCGATGCTCGCCATACCGGCGCTCTGAAGTCCTCCGGGCATCGCAGCTGCCGGCACTCCTGACACTCCGCCAGCCAACGTACTCATTCCCGTCACGTTCGTCGGCATCGTCGCCGTCTGCGTTTTTTCGTATCGTTTCGTTTCGCATTTATTATTATTTTTTTTTTTTT
>NW_017305180.1:3423755-3430423 GCF_001594115.1 Trachymyrmex septentrionalis
TTTTTTTTTTTTTTTTTTTTTTGAACATTTTTATACGTGCACACAGATTTCAGGTTTTTACAGCCGCATACACAGTTTTTTCCGTACGTTGCCGTGCGTCGACCACATCCGTTTCCGTTTCGGCATTCCCGAGACATTTCCCAATCGGGACAATTTTTTCGTTTTTCATGTGTTAGCATATTTATACATATTTTTGTTGTGTGTATCGTTGCGGCGGTCGTAGCGATGGTGGCATATACATTTTTCCGTACATTTTCGGCACATGCGTGCGGTGGCATCGGTCGATCGTGCGTATTATTTACGTTGGTTTTTATTATTTGCGTTGATACAGGTTTTTTTTTTTTTTTTTTTTTCCGAGTTTCGGTCAGCAATATTTCGCAGGCGTTAATTGGCAGGTAGCGAAGCGCACGAAGGTATTGTCAGCAAGCATGTAGAAGCATCGTCAGGCGGAAGAGGGCAAGATAAAAATCAAAAAAAGAAAAACAGACCAGTTGAGGCTAAGGCAAGAAACGACAGTTTCGCGATAATATTCTTTTTTCGACTTATGTAAAAAAAAAAAAAAAAAAAAAAAACAAGAAACGAAAGAACACAACAATACTCTTGGCGCGTGCGTGTATGTGTGTATACGTGTGTGCGTATGCGTGTAGATATATGTCCGCGTAACAAGTGTAACACGCTCTGCGAGTTCACGCGTTTATCAAGCTACTCTCTCTCGTCCTTCGTGAGCCGAAAATGTGCGCGTACACACGGACAACACACGCGTAACGCACACACGCGCCGCACGCATATACGCGCACGGGATTTACAATATTTCTGCGCGGCTCTCGTGCGATCACGCGTAAGACGATACGTCCGCCAACACGTTATATCCACTGCGTATAAATGTACACCGCTCGAGTTACTCGCGCGTGCATCTCCGAATTACGTAACTGCTCCCATTTGTCACGTCAATCGCTTACGGATGTTGTTCTCTTTAATTTTCTACTTGTCTTTCTGATGCAAAACACGTTCGAGCGAATTTCCAAGGTAGCCAAGGATAGAAATATAAATTAGATGCAGATTTTTATGCGCGACCCGAGATATCTTTGTGCGATTCGAGTAACGTCGAAACTTCTGCGAGTGTGGAATTCCGCGAACGAATTTGTATCTGACGCGCGATCGCAACCTCCTTCGTCCGATAAACGCGGCAATAACGATCAAAAGTCCGATTAAACATTTATATTATTCTCGAAAATTTTAAAAAGACACTTCCTTTTTTTCATAAATCGTTGTAATATCCATTTTAGTACATAAAACCACGCTTTATATCAAAACTCGATGGACTTCTAATGATCGGGTAAGTTAAGACTTGCTTAATACATGCGTATTTTAGCTAAATAATAACGCATTTTTCCTTTTTTTTTTTTCTTTTTTCCCCACGTTTATCGGCCTTCCACCGCGTTAACTCTTTTGAAATGCATGTAGCAACGCGACACCTCGCAGAAGGCAAGTTTCTACGAGACAGACGCGAGGGTAAACATCACCGATTAATAGTAATAGCAATAATAATATAATAATGCTGCTGATAATAATAATAATAATAATGATAATGATAATAATAATAATTATAGCACGTTAGATAGGACCAACGGACGTAGCTGGCATCAGCGTCAATCTGCGGGCTAATTGGCACTAATTCGTTATTTAATCGACATTAAAGAGAGAGACAGACAGAGAAGTGACATATCTATTTGACCGAGCACATTATCTATATAGATGACTAAAAGAAAAGCGCAAATTTTTAATAATACTGAAAAATCAGAATCGAACATAGAGCGTAGGGAAGCACGTAGATAAAGGGACGCGTAGTGCGAAAGAGAACCGGTCCCACTTCATCGTCCATCGACATCGGGCTTTCGGCTGGCGTTTCTGACTGCTGCAACACCTGCAATAATCGAGGCACTCTCTCGAAGTTGATTAGTTTTGCGTCTCTGCCTCTCATAATCTATATTTGCGTGTGGACATTCATGTACAAGATATAAGTGTATATATATATATATATATATATATATATATAAATAGTAAGGAAGTGGAAAAAGTTACAGAGAAATGCGTGCAAGAGACTATGAATGAAGCAAAACAGGAGGGTCATTTTCTTTTTTTTTTTAGGACCCGTACTTCTCGTCTTTCTATCTTTACAATACCTGAAAAATTTACGAAAGAGACATCGATTTAGTTTATCAGTTAATTTACACCATCTCTCGCGAACATCCAAGTGTACGGTGTTCTCTTGTTCAAGTCTTCTTATTCAAGAACTCGCTGTTGTCGTCGGCATCTTCTTTAAGGAACAGGATAACGGTGTGTCGTGATAGTTTTTCTGGTACATGTCTGTATATAAGGTGTGTGTTTATATATGTGTATGTGTGACGGTATGCATGCGCGTGTATATTTACATGTGCGACAATGATTTTGTTTTGTACAGATCGAGAATGCGCGAGCTTGTGTAGCTCGCGCGTGTCGTATGCGGTTTCAGTGATAGATCTGGCACTCTTACGTGCTTGGGAACTTCGTGTCGTACACTTGGTAAACATTCAGGTATGGCATACCAATTCCGAAGAGTGCATCACGTCGCGACGATGCGGTTTAACATGGCCTTCGTTGGCGACGTATAAGCATATATCGAGGTTGATTACAAAATTTCATTGAAACTCATAATATTAAAATATTTCATATCGAACGAATTTTAGAGCTATCGAGCGTACCAACAATTTGTATCAATCAAGATAACGAAACATTCCTTTCATCATGAGTTTTTCTATACTAACACGTAATTTATTATGGAGATAAAAACGATCTTGTTGAATTTTAACAAACAAAAGTAAGCCGGAGCTAACGTACGTATAATACTAATGTCCTTTTTTTAAATTTCAGAATTACTAATTCCATACCATAGATCTTTAACCTTTCGGAGCTGATTGTATAGAACCCACGTATATTATAAATCTTTGTCGAAAAATTCAAACAATTAAATTAATTCTCGATATTACATCTAAAAAAATATGGATTATTCTTATTAAATCATTTATTTTCATTATATTTCGCCCCCTTAAAATCGATTAATGCCTTTTAATTAACATATATTAAACTCACAATGTAGCGTCAGTAACTGTTGCATCTATAATAAGCCATTGGCTAAGATTAAAATCTTAAATTGTAAGAAATTAACCAATCGTAGTCGATTATTCTTCTCACATTCGATCGTGATTGGTCAATTTATTATGGCACAAGATTTAAACCTTAGATAACATGACTTGTTGTAGAAAGCTTATATTTTGGCGTCAATTCCGGTAGGTTAAAATCATAGGAATATGTGGAAACTTTATCGAATTTAAAAACTAGAAACAAAACCTGCAGTTTAAATTTTCTCACGAGACGTCGAACCATCGATGGGCCATCTGAAAAAGGGAATAAAACTGAGAGAACTGGTAAAACAAACATTCCCTCCCCCGTATCGTGGTCGTGTTTCGTTTTCTAAAAGATTCACGTCGGTCCGTAACCCCCGAGGCAAATTCGGACGGAGGTGATTCCGTCGGTACGCGGTATGCACCCTTGGGAAATTGAAAACCACTTTTAGAGAATGAGACTTCCCTGCCAACAAGCTGGTCTGCCGCAATCATCCATGTGAGACTTTTCCTCCATTGTGTCCGGGTGTGGCTGCAGATCTTCCGCGCGACGTCGCTGAAAGTCTTTCTCGCTCTTTCTCTCTCTCTTTTACTCCAGCTTTTATTTTTCTCTAGCCGTTACTTTTCGACAACTGTTTTTTCCCCCAGATAATGAACACGATCGTGTCCCGGAGACAAATTCACGGATTGAAAACACGATGATTGAGTCTGCAGGAAACGGGGTATGTCCACCCCGCGCTGTTTACAAATACGTAATGACTTCGGAACGGTCGTCGTCCAGTTGCACTTTGCACTAAACACGTTTGCAATTAATCCTGATCCAACCAATTATTCGTTCATCAACCGGAGTGAACTCGTTAGTCAAATCGTTAACCTCCGACCCAATTTTCAAGGATACGAATAATTCTCCTTTTAATTGAAATAATAATGCTATAATAAACGGCAACAAATGAGACGTATTCCCAGGTCAAAATCGGTTGAAGGACAACTACGGAGGAACGATCTTCTAATTTAGTTCCTGCTTAATTGAACGAATCGAATTACTCGAAAGAGCGAGTACGTCGCTAACAATTCTTCATGTCATTCCGTGACTGCGAAAATTACACAATCTTCTCGTGCTTGATGCTAACGTTATCGCGATCGCGCGCGATTGCGAAAATTAAGAGACAGATTTGACAACGGAAGTGGACAAAGACATTTTTATCGCCTGGCCCACACACCTCCCAACAAACCCGTCGTATCTGTTCGTTCCTTCTACTGGATTTTTTTTTTTTTTTTTTTTTTTTTTTTTCGTTGTTTTCTATGTATCTTTCGGGGACTCTTAGTGTAGCGTTTTTGTGTGGGGCAGCAAAAACAGCAGCGGGGTTGATAGCCGGGTTTCGTGCAGCACAGCTTGTCAGCAGGGTGGTGTACGTGTCATTCGTAAGAGATATCTTTTCTCAACTACATCTTATTTACAAGAACGTGATCACGTTCCATTTCCATTTTCCTCGTTTTTTCTTCATTTCAATCCAATTGGATCAAAAAATTCCTCCATTAACAATGCACATATAAACAATACACGGTTCGTGTATGAACGTTGCATTAATAAATTCATTGAACATTATATAATAAGACTTGATACAAATTGTATAATTTTATATAATCATTTCGTACTTGTATGATTATTTAGTCATATTGGCCAATTAAAAATGTATATTGTATTATTCAATATTGTATTATTACAATCTATATTGTATTAATGTGTACGCTCACTTTTCGATAGATGAAATATTAGTGTACCAATAGTACAAAAACAAATATTTAATAGTATTTCTTTATACCGGAAGGAAATGGAACGTGCACACAGCTGCAAAAGTATTTGTAATTATTATGACCTAAGTACCGAACAGGTGATTGGTGTATTGCAACTAGTTCTTTGCACCTGGATAGCTGCGATAGGCTGCTAGAAAGAGAGAAATAGAACAGTGGTGTTTTGGTGATGTTAACAAGAGAATTTTGCCTCGTGTACTACTCACTACACACTACAGAAACGGCTGAACATCATACAGGAGATGTAAAATATGGACGAACACAAAAGCGACAAACATGGGACGAGAACTATACGATGTTGGGAGAAAATCAAGTAATAATAAAAGAAAGTAATTACATTATAAGAAGATCGGGAAATAATCGGAAAAATTCAGAGGTAAGGAAAAAGATGTCGGAATAAACATCTGTATGGTAGTTATACAGGAGACGATATCACGCTCCATCTTTTGTTCATAAAACTAAAATGTAAACTGATTAGATAAATGCGTAAACCAAGAATGTATTATTATGGATTACGTATAAGTAAGAAAAAAATATTGTTCTGTATAATATATATCGTATGTATCATCGTTTTAGTATCGTGACATTTAGTCAAATTTAATTAACAATCCACAGGTGTAATATTTGCATGACAGATGTTATTAAATGACAAAGGTTCATCGTACTCCTAGCACAACTATCATATAATTCTAATACTGCGCAACAATTGGCCAATATTATTAGCTCCCTCTTAATCTGCCTCCGCGCGCGATGACATCGTGTGTATAAATACATTCGCGATATAAATCGGCATTATGTAAAACTCAATACGTGTTCAATAGTGTGTGAAGCACGTAAAGGGACTATTGCTATCAAGGAAGAAGACCGGCGACGTACATACTCGACGTAGATTGGCGAAAAGCAGCGCAGCAACGAAAAGCTTCTTTTGACGCAAAACTAGGAAACTGAAAGGGAGGGTGATGATAAACATGAAAGAAAAGAGAGAGAGAGAGAGAGGGAGAGAGAGAGAGAGAGAAAACTTGTGAGACTAAGAGTAAGAGAAAAGGAACTACGCTTTCAGGGGCATAAGAGAAACGAGATAGGAAGAAAACAAAGGTTGAAAAGGAAAAGGGAACAATGTGCGGTCGAGGGGAACATGCGTGCACTTCGAGTCTTTTGTTCTTCGCGGGTGACATCCTTAGCCTACACAAAAGACTTTCCGAGAGTATCGCGCAAAGCGTATCGATATTCTCCTCTATCCGTTCGATTTCTCGAAATTTTTGAATTTTCGTCCGTTCAGCCGTATTTTTGATAGAAAAAAGTACAGTGGGACCGTTATATAATCGTAATCAAGCGATATACAGGAGACAGAAAGAAAGTGGAGATTAACAATGTGAGAGTATAAATGGAGCTACCCCCTGGTAAAAATATATGCATTTTTCTTAGACCTATTCAATTATACTGTCTAGTATTACTGTATTCTCATTACGTTATAACTAAAGTACTGCGTAGGAAATAAACAAGAACTTGATAGAGTTTTTTTATTCAGTAATCGAAGCATTTTCCTGATAAAAATAATATGCAATTTACATAAATACTTATCCAGTTATTGTCTAGTAATATTAATAGATTTTATTATTAGTTAAAATAGCACAATCCATTTACTATCCTGTTTTTATTGTTATTTTATTTATTTTTATTATTGTTATTGTGTTC
>NW_017305180.1:3430523-3439844 GCF_001594115.1 Trachymyrmex septentrionalis
TCTGTAAATGGGGATTCAGATTTTGCAGGTCTTTTGTGTACAGTAACTGCGGGCAAAACGTCATATTTAGATTGAAATCCAAATAGTTTTACTTCTCAGTTACTACAAACAGAAGTTGATTATTCAGTAATAATTAAAAAAAAATGCATGAAATTTTTACCAAGGTAAAGTGATCAGAAATTATGTACGAATAAAAAAGAAAAAGAAAAAAATAGAGCAATTTTTTTCCAAGCTTGTTAGGCAAAAGCGCGATGTATTTTTCTTTTTTTAACATTTACAATTTCCGATTATTTCTCAAAGTGCGGAATACTTGTGATTGCAAATTCCGCAAATTCTCGTTTGTAATATTAAAGATAAATTTAATGTAATGTAATATTTTCAACCAATCGCAAATAACGAGATAATAAGAATGAAGTATGAAACGTATTTGATAAAATTTAAATTAATTCATTCCTTTCCGATAATCAATAGTTATGTATCTTTAGATACAATATACTGACTCGATATGTAACAACCGTATGTTACATTTGTATCATGTATCTACACATAATATTTGATTAATTTATATTCTTTTTTTTTTTCAAAAATAAATAGGCTAATCCATTACATCACTTTGAGTCACAAAGCATTCACACTTTATGGTATAGATTTAATAAATAATTTTTCTTTATGATAGAAATGTGTGTGTGCATTGCAACAACAGTGAAACCGCGATACACATCTCCGTCACTTTTCTTTCATGACAAGCGACATCAACACCACTGTACTTTGTTATCGCAGCCCAACAATGAAAAGGATAGAGCATCGGGCATTACTTTACCCTTTTTGACATCGACCAATTTTCAGCGGAAAGATAATTAAAAAAAAAAATGAAAAAAGAGACGACACACTTGCATGAAGCACACGCCACATGGAACGATCTGCGAGGTCGAGGCTGGAAAGAGGCAGAAAGGCAGAAAAAGAAGAAAGTAGAAAGGAAAAAAAGATTATTAGTGTTCACGGTTGACCCATTAACATGAAGAATTTTTACGGTTAATCTTGTAACGAAACTATACCGAGGAAAAAATTTTTATAAAAACGGCTTTTTTCGTACATACTACATTTTCATTTTTTCTACGTCAACATATAATGTATGAATCTAAATAACGTTTCCCTGTCAACGTTTTCGTAAAATAAATTCCGTCACAAAAACTAGAAGCCCTTATAAAACCATTTATATTCATACGGATATTTTGTTTAATGGGACAATCGCTGCCACTGAATATAGTGTCGGTGTTTTGACGCCAGAAACACCACGCGACACCAAAATGAAATATTTTCTTGGATTATATTAAATTAATATCTTGCTTTTATCTGTTACGCTATATTCAACAATAAAATAAATTTCTGTCGCAATTCACCGACAATTAAGATGAAGAAATAAAAACAGAACGGACAATTTGGATGTGTGATAAAGAACAAAACAACAAGGAAATCCTCTGTGTCGCCTAAAAGAGGATCTAAGAGGCAAATAGTAGTGGACTTCGTTAAGAGGAAAATGCTGGGCGCAAAATAGTCGTCAATTTGAAAGAAATATTTGGAAAGGACGGAACAAAAGCGCAAACAAAAATAGGACAAATAAATAAGAATTGGGAGTAATAAAAAAGAAATGTAAATAGTCGTGAGAATTAATGTATCAAGAAAGAGGAAGAAAATGTGAGAAATGAAAGAAAAAAGAGAAAAAGGTAGAAAAATAAAAAAGAAAAAGAGAGATAGATAGATAGATAGAGAGAGAGAGAGAGAGAGAGAGAGAGAGAGAGAGAGAGAGAGAGAGAATGCATTACCGCAATGCTAGCCCGAGATTGTGCGGCCTTAATGTGGGCTTGAAGGTGCAGAGGGGGGTGGAAATAGCGGCAGGGGTCCCGATTGCATCGGCCCTTGACAGCGTCCATGCAGACCGTCACAGAGCCGTCCTCGTTCGCCTGCACCGTCTCGAGGGGGTGCGCAAACCGGCACTCCGTCTCGCCGCGTTTGCACGCCCCGCGTTGAAACTCGCGACATACCTACAGCAAGAGCGAACACGCATGGCATGGCACTCTATCTATGTGGGCAAAAGGGGTTTAGGGGCTATAGGCTAGGGGCTGGCTGGCTTGGCAGGGCCGGGGGCACAAAAGTCAGAGAGAGAGAGAGAGAGAAAGAGAGAGACAGAGACAGAGAGGGTCATACGGTCATAAGGGAGAGGGTAGCTCAGGATAATGGGTGAGGCGATTGTTCAAACGGTCGCTGGTTCTCCTCCGATTACGATCGCATGTCACACTGTTCGATGGTTACTTGGAGCTAGATGGATAAGACAGATGGATATATATATAGAAGGAAAAAGAAAAAAGTAAAACGGATGATCTCTTGGTTATTTCTTAGTGATGAAAGAACGATGATATAGTATCGTGACATCGTAATATCATAAAGTGCGAATATCTTATTGATTTGCAATAAACATTTGAAAGAATCTTACGTTTTACGATGTGTTCCTATATTGATAATAAAATTGTAATTTTCTACGCTCTTTTTATACTACGCGTGTTTGATGATAGAAAAAAATAATTGATTTTCGTTTAAATAGCTTCTCGAAATGTTAAGTCGGGAGGTACCTGAAAGTCTCAAATACCCGTAATAATAATTTATAAAACCACGTTCAAAAATAAGTGCGTCAAATTTATAATAATTCCGAAGCAACAAAATACATTGTAGATCTATCGCCAGCGTTGCGATCGACGTGAGTTTTCCTATCGATGTGGCGTACGATGCACTTGACGGAAAAACTTTGCAAAGAATCGCATGAAAGGAATTCCGGACCGACTCGAATAGGACAATAGCCGATATTGAACAGGAAGTTGAGATTTTTGTGAACAGCAGATACACTGAGGAACATTGGCGCGTTACGGAGCGGGATTTTTCTACTTTGGCGAGGACGAGCATTGACCGTGGATACACGTTGCGGAACATGCGAACACGCAAAAAGTCAATTAATCACTGGCTGGTAAAGTAAACAACTTCAAAGCGTCACTGCATCGTAATTTTACGGCGCTCTTAAAAGCTGTGGTCTCCATGTAAAAAAAAAAAAAAAGAAGAAAAAAATCCTCTTGTCGCGGATTAACTTTACTGGCACAGAGCGTTAATTTATTAAGCAAACAAGATCCTTTACATCGTCGCGCATTCTTATTCATCGCGTGAACTGTATATAAATTAGTTGAACAGTCTATTTTAAGAGCAATTTAAATAAAATCCTAAAATGTTGCTAAAATAGATAAATTACGTGCATGCTCGCTACTTACATTAAATAAATTCTAAAAACTGATTTACGCCATATATATATAATTCTTGCAAAGTAACATATTTATGGTCTATTATAAATTTAATTTATCGCGAAACCCATTATAACGTATACGAGGAAGACTAGAATTTTAATAACGTGTATCCACAGTTGATACCTAGCCGCATAAAGACTACTGACTAGGCTTTTAGTGTGTTTGGCAGCCACAGAGCTCGTGCCGAACCTGGCGAAATGTACAGGCGGGACTACGTCGTTCTTTTTACACAAGATGGATGTATACAATGAGGCAATAAAATATGCATAAAGAGGAGAGAAACTGAAGAGAAGGTAGGGCGGATAAAGAAACATAGAGAAAGAGAGAGAGAGAGAGAGAGAGAGAGAGAGAGAGAGTATTGAAAGAAATGAGAGTGAGAGAGTAATAACGTGTAGCTAGCAATTGGATCGAGTAATGCGAAAGAGCGTTCCCGTTTCTGGACTTCGGGTCTGTTTCGGGGGAGGCGTTAAAAAGAGCCAACCTGACACATTCCTTTCTATCGGTAGTTCTTTCTTTTTTTCTGGCCGTTGGTACATTATCATAGATATGCTTTTTGACACTTTTCAATTAGCTTCGAGGTTTTATGCACGGTTTTTTGTATCGCGTTGATCAATTGATTATCTATCTCTGTGCCTTTTTACTTTAATGGAAAGGATACTGTCAAACGAAAAACGGTTTACGATATAAGTGTAAAACTATTTGCTCACAGACACATATATATCCGACGTAACGCTCGTAAGAATTATTCCCTGCTATGAAAACACGAGTACTTTTTGCCGGGAGTGGACGGAGGGTCCGCGACACGGCCGGCCGACTCGTATTACCGGGTTAATTTCGAGAGACTGGTGCTTACCAACGCCCAGAAAAGGGAGAAATTAGATCACTCTACTCTCTACTAATGGAGCTAAAATACCGTGTTCAAATCTGTCAAAGAGGCGTAGCACGCCGTTACTCGGTGCACCCTCGCCCCGCCCAATAAGGTCGAAGGACACGGGGTTTTGGATGGCGATCGGGGAGGACAAGGGGTAATAATAAATGCCTCCACGAGCATCCTCCGGTATATTATCAATCGGGTTAATATACGCATGTGTTAAAGGAAACTGCACATGCATGTCACGTACCATTCCCTGTGCATTTTTTCGCCGAACCTCTCGTCGAGAGAAGTAGGAAGTTGAATAAGACCTCGAACGGTACTTGGCAGATTCTTCTTAAAATTTAAGTAATTGCGAAGATTATTAGGGAAAAAAGTGTCAATCCAAAAAATGTTTTGCGATAAAATAAAAATTAAAAAGATATTCGTTGATGCAATATCAAATAATCATATTTCTACACTGAGAAAACAATTTTTGATATTTGTAACTATAATTACATATATTATATAATTATGATTATGATTGCTCCGGTATTAGTAATAATAACTATATTTTTCTTTGGGACAACCATATTAATACGGTTGTCCTCCAAATATGACTATATAATTATAGTTATTTGAATCGTTTTTTATGGTAATTTCAACCATTTTTTTATTGCAATAGTTCTAATTATAGTCATTTTGGTTATCGATTGACTATACATATAGTTACTATTAACACCATAGTAGTCATAATCATAATTATATAGTATAATTATAGTTACAAATGTGAAAAGTTTTCTTTCTCTCTCAGTGTAGATATCATTGCAGCGTCAGAGAGGATGAAAATCTACTTCTCTCAAAGTGTGAGACTCAGAGCATTCTAGAGTACCATGCACATTATAATTTTTGAAATCTACTGTTGTATCGTTGAAGCTGCGTTGTTAAGTATAGAGCATTATCCGTTAGTTGTATTTCCTGATCGAATCTTTTCCTTTTACATCAGATAAACAATCTACTTCCATGTGCAGGCACATCGCGCCTCGTACATGGGACATTTCGTGCTCAATGGCAGCGCCAGCGGGATAATAAGTGTAATAGTGCATCACGAGCGTCACATCCGCGTGCGGAGTGTCGCTCGCTATATTTGCTTTACTTTCGCGCCTGCCTTGCTCGAGCGTGTTAATTCGAGTGCACGCATTCGGGCGCTCGAGTGTGAACCGCGAGTTAAAGTGCGCGCTTTCGGCAAGCTGGAAAGCTCGTTAGGAAACGCACACGTATATACAGAACAGTGAACGGTTAACGAGAGAGAAAGAGAGACACATGTACACACACACACACACACACACACACATACACACACACACACACACACACACACACACACACACACACACACACACACACGCACATACATATACGCTCTGCAATACATATGCAGACGACACACATGAGCTACGTGCAGAGACATAAGATACAGTGGCTTGTGTAGGCGGCTACAGAGAAAGAGAATATAAGTGCGTGTATGCGCGTGCGGGTGTGTATGTGTATCGTATCGCGAATTGTTGCGAGACAGATAGTGTAGTTGACACCGCGACTAAAGTGAGAGACAGGTGCGACGAATGGTCCTTTTGAGTTTCTAATTAACAACGCACGGTCGGCAAGTGGCACACACCGCGCGCGAGAGAATCAATTTCAAGTAACACTCGTGAATTTCCGCCCGAGGAAAATTACACAATAAATGCGATATGCTCTAGTTCGTGTGTGAGCGACGTTTAAAACGCAAAAGTGAAATCTTGGAGTTGTGCAAAAAATTTATTATTATTTAATTTATATTCTGTCATAAAACGACATCGTACTCGCAATTTATGTAACAGTAAAATATTTCAGGATTTAATTAATTACTCCATTTTATATGTATATATATATATACATATATATATATATATATAGAAAGCAGTTAGTTAATTAGTTCAATTCATTCCATAAATTAAATTGCTCTAAAACAAACTTTTTAACTTGTTACAGTTACTATTGCTCTTCTTGATATAATTCCTATAACCAATTCTCAACAGAGAGAGACTGACTGATCGATCATATTACTGATTATCTTCAAATGTGTCTCTTTCAAATGAACCATCGCGCACAAATGATTAAACTCGTCACTAGAAAGTAGTAGAAATAACGTTCTTCGTATGTACACGTATGCGTAAGCATTACTTGACAGGGATATGCGTAATTGCAATGCACAATGTTATTACATACTTTACGTTACATACTTTACCGCGCTTCGTGTATCCCACTTTTATTCATAAATCCGTACTTTACTGAAAATCTTCTATCAGAAATTTTTCTAAAACGCGCGAGAAAAGCAGTGTGAAAAGCAGTATTAACAGGACGAGTAGCATCGCGTGCATCGTTCCTTGCGAGAGAAATTCGATATAAAATATCGCTTTGTTATCAGCTATAAAAGACGTGAAAAGAAACTTACTATATTGCAGAAGCGCACACGCGTAACACTACAGCAGTTGCAGAAAAACAAACAAAAAAAAAAAATCAAAGAAAGAAAAACTTAAAGTCGTGAATAACTGTATTGTGTCTCGTTGTGTGTGTTGTGTCGGTTGCACGTTCGTTTTAAAACGTACGCGAGCATTTGTATACGTGTCCACATAACGACTGTCTGTTGTATACAAATATACATGTTATATGTAAATATATATGTATATGCGAATAATGCGCCAATAAATATCAAAAATTCGCATGCGATCGCATAATGTAAAGCACCTCCTCCTAGCTGTAAAAATAAACACTTAAATCGCTGCTGATGTATACGACAATTAATAGAATTAGTAAATAAGTGATATATGTGTTTGCGATTGCGAAGAACAGAAATCATAAGGTATATACTCTGGCGCTGAAAAATGAGATACACATGTATATATATATGTGGGTATATCGCACACTTGTAAAGTTGTACATATAGAAATGTATATATAGATATATACATATATATATATATATAGTCACCAAAAATTATATATTGCCGAGATACACAACGTGAGCTGTACGAAAAAAAAGCTGTAAAGAGCGCATTAGCTTTGTGCAATTACGCCGGACTGACCGTGCACGCCGATTGTCACGGTCGGGCATGCGAATACGGGCGCGACGAGGCGTCATTCCCGCGTTAATAATACGACAGGAGGAGTCAAACCACCAAACGAAGTTAAGACCCGCTAGAGACACGCGTTTCTCTCTACTTTCGCGCGAACAAAGTCAGCGTTCGCGCGCCCGATGAGGCATCGGCGTGACGGAAGTCCGGCTAGCCAACAAAAATAAATGTATGCGTGTGTTACTACTAACAACGGAAACCAAATCGTTGAGACGCAAGAGAAAACAAAATTCGCAAGAGAATGAGGGGGGAAAAAAAGTCGCGTTGATTGGCGGTAAGAATTAAAGGAAATAAAACAGAGGGACCACTATAGTTAAGTGCCGGCCTGTGAAAAAGAAACGATATGTATGCACAAAAAACAGTTTCCGTTCAGCTTTTCCGTTTGTCAAAGTATGAGTATGCCAGTGAGAGCGTATGGAGCGAGAGTCCGTTAACATCGAATAAAAACAGTTGAAATTAATGGACATCACTACTCGTCATTCACTAAAAGTCATTCCCTACTACATATCGTGAATGTTACCGAATTGCTTTCTACACTTCCCTGATTGGTCAAGCTTTTCGTCGCGTAAAAGTAAAAATGTGGTCATTCTCCAAATAACGAGACAAATTGAAAAAAAAAAAGGGCGATGGCGTCGACGTGAAATTTCAAAGGGAAAACTGAATAAGTAATAAAAAAAAAAAACATTGTTTCAACAGTTATTCATCAAAAGTAACTTTGGCCAATCAAGGTTAAAAATATTAATATACTAAACAGCAAAAATCCAAACGTATATATTTATATCGATATTAATAACATTATATATAAACAGGCAGCAAGCAATTAATTCAAAGAGCATTAATGACATATCGTCCGGGGAAGATATAGATCTAGCGATCTTTTTTTCTCGCAGGTGCAAAGGGTCAAGAAAATGAGGAGGCATTGACATGTCCAGACGGGATAAAATCTTGGAAAGAAATGGGTGAATTTCAATGTTGTCGTCGATATGGATGGGAATTAGCAATGGACACAACGGAATATTCTCGCGAGAGGCGTTTATAGATTACTTTGACTTGTAGCCGATTATTAGCACAATTCCGATCGAGTATCCTATTTTTGAATACGCAAGAAACTATTTCTCATTTGCAAGCGGAGTGCACTACAAAAGAAAGTTTGTATTCTTCAAACAGAAAAGGAAAAAAATAGTGATATACAGTTCTGGGCATACTTCGCGCAAATTTGTTCAACCAAAAGAGCAAAGGCAACAAAAAAAATAATGAGTAAAGAAAATACAAGAAGACTAAGGTAAGACATACAAAGCACACAAACTTTTTGGTCATTAAGTGAACTTGTAAGAATCAATAAACAGTCTGTGCATCGTTTCCAGTTTCAATTATATTTCTTTTATTTGAATTCATCATCAATAAATTTCACGTGACCCGAACTCAGTGCAAGTCATCGTAGTACATCACAAATAGGTATTGTTATGATTACTAATTATCATCGTTATTGTATGTTACCAAATATTATAATAAGTGTTACCGTAAGATCAATCGTAATTAGTTAATAAATCGATCATATATTTCCGACTTCTATCTGCAATATTTAATTAAACGACATTACATTGTGTATATCCTTACTCTTTTTCATAAACGTTTCCTTTACTTAATCATAAATATGTGAAATTGATCATATATTATCTCGGATGGGGAATAGAGAGGGTGCTATCATTCTTACTACGGTGATGAAAGATGAAAGACGAGGAAGGAGAGGGTAAAATGGTGTGTAAGGGTACGACGTGTATAATTATAAAACTGATAAAAAGATCTCGTATTGCTAATTCGCGCCGAAATAATTTTTTTTATACTTCGCCCAGGCTGGAAATTCTGATGCAAGCGCAAAATTAATTTTCGCCTAGAGTTGAAGAGCGATCGGTCGAGCTTGCAATATCGATCGCTTAAAATCGATATATATATATATA
>NW_017305180.1:3439960-3442719 GCF_001594115.1 Trachymyrmex septentrionalis
TATATATATATATATATATATATATTTAGAAAAAGAACACCACTGTATAATATACATATATAGTGTCTTTGTCAAATGCAATACAAAAAAATCGCGATCTGTTGCAATAAATTCAAATAAAGATAGCGAGTTACATTTTCCGTCGATTTTATGCTCTATCAGTTTCTGCGCGATACAAAATACAATTAATTAATTAATTAATTAATTTGTTAACCTACCTACTATGTACACATATATCACTATGTGCGTATGCATGGATGGACCGGCGCGTGTAAGCGTCATGTATCTGTATATGATTCTGCATACGTACATATATTTAGATTTTCGAACGCTATGAAACGTTCATTGCAAAGTCATTTTGCTACATAAGTGCAATAACTCGCAAGAAATCTGCGAGATCTCCCGTTCGTTGATCCTCTCCATTAATGTAATCAAGTCGTGATGATAAGAATTATTATCGGAATAATAATCACATACACAGACACGACGTACAAACACGTAAATAATAAAACCAAACCAAATTGAATCGACATGGCTGTACATATCGGTATTTTCCATTTTTCTTTCCTGTGTTCTCTTTTTTTAACGATTGCGAATTCTTTAAATTTCAATGCGCTGTGATTGCCATCCTTTGTTGCTCTCGACTATATGGATGTTAACAGTAGAATGACTAAATCTATTATATTTTCAAATAAATTTAAATAGTTTTTAAGGCCGGTAAAATTTACAGTCGATATTCATAGTCGATTTTTATATTTAAGGTCGTTTTAAATTACAGTCTTAAGGTGTCATAAGCCAATCACAGAGTAGTGTCAGCATTTTTGAAACATTACTTAAAATGGTCTTAAACTTCTATTCAAAAATTGATATTCTAAACAGACTTAGAATTCAGCCGTTCTAATGTTTGTGATCTTCTCGCATTCAAATTATCTCTAAATATTGAGAAAGACATTTAAATACTTCTTCCTTTACATATAGCGCTCAATAATTTTTGATAATATAGTTTACGTAAGTTTTTTGAAATTACTTTATAAGTTTTTTTTTTTTTTTTTTAATTCGTTGCTATTTGGTTATACTGGGCATCAAGAATATCGAATCATAACGGAGCTACCATCCTCCTCAAAAGCGTTTATCTCTTTTACCGGAGTGTAAAATATAAATTTACTTTATTCTTTAATTCAATATTCCCGGTAAGCCGCGTCTCTCGTACGACCACGTTGGGAACAAGTATATTAAATCCGAAACATTTTACAACGAGCAGTTCATTATTTGCGAGCTGAATGCCAAGAAACATCCCGCAAACGAATCAGCACGAGCGTTTTCGCGCCGATATTGCGCTGCTATCTCGACGTTCGTTTCCCGGCTTTGCGGAGACTACCCTCGCACGAGAGGGCTGCCCTGTGAAAAGCAACTCGCAAAACTTGTTAATTTCGCGAGTACCGCCGCCGGGCGAAACGAGAAAAGAGGCGATGATGGCTCCGGGGAAATCTGCGAACTCGCGCATTAGAAAACTCCAGGTGCATGCAGACGCGAAGTTTCACAGGGCGATCTTGTTATTGTTTCTGAAACGTTTCTCGCGCTCTCCACCTGGAGGCTCGCGTACCGAAGGCCGAGGCGATATTGCACGATCGTATCTCGGATTTCTACCGAGTGCGCCTTGCAAAGATTGCACTCTAATTCCGGAAAGCTTCGTCCGTTCTTCCCGAAACACTTACAGAAATAAGATATTAATATTATACGCCAACCTACATTTATTCCTAAGTATCTTTGTAACATGTATATCTAAAGGAAATCATTAATTTCAGAAATAGGCGTATATTTGACAGAAGTGACAGAATTTCAATGTGACCGCCAGAAGCAACTTCCTACGAAATAATCGTGTTGCAAGATAGGTTGTCCTTGCAACGGTGTGAACCGAGACGGAAAATAAGGCGAGTATGGCACATCTTCGTTTGAATCGCTCAATGACGTTTTGAAGATCCGAAAAGAGCCAACGATAACGGTTCGGACGTTAAAAATAATTTCGATGATCGTTTATCCTATCTTTCGTATAACAGGTATGTCCAAAATGTCGATAATCGTCGCATGTTATCATTAATATAACGATAAAAAAAAATCGATCTAATTTATTTTATAATTGATCATCGTCAGATACATATAACAAAAATAGAATTTGTAATAAAACAGTCTGCAAAAAAATATTAACATTTAACGTAGTTTTTCTTAAAATTTAACATATTAGATAAATATTGATAGTCAATAAGCATAGTTAATAATTGTTTTTATTTTTTTAACGTAAAAACGCAGTAACAACGGGACTGTAACTTGTCATACCGAACAGGTATTTTTTTTTTTTAGTAAAGAATTAAGTCAAAGATATATAAAGGTCAACAATTTCACAAAACAAAAATACACATCGTAATGCAATTATCGTGACAATTTATTGATAAAATAACGTGTAGATGTCATAAGTCGGTATAAATCGAGATGAGTTTTAATTTAAAAAAATACTTGTAAATTGCTAAAATATTTTTGCATAATTTAGCCGGTCGCACATTTAGAAATCTGTCTACTTTTATCAAATCAGCCATATATATTCTACATAAGTTAATCGTAATTATTCATCACGTTTCATCGTTGCCGTTATAGTTACCTGATTTAAGAATTTACATACTCTCGATACTTTTAGACCTTTCTGTCGCTTGCTGATCCATAGGAATCTATTGTATGTCTACGTGCAGTATCTTAACTTAGATTTG
>NW_017305180.1:3442819-3451648 GCF_001594115.1 Trachymyrmex septentrionalis
TCTCGATACTTTTAGACCTTTCTGTCGCTTGCTGATTCATAGGAATCTATTGTATGTCTACGTGCAGTATCTTAACTTAGATTTGCTTTGTCACCACACCTTACTAGATAACGATATATTACTGCTCGTCATTGCATCGTTTCATTTCCTGCCATCATTTCACACTACAAAATATACGCACAAAATCTTTTGTCATTCTCGCAATTCGATTTCTCCTCTCTCGCTGTTCGTCACTTTCAGCGTCTGCTCTGTTTCTTTTTTTTTTTTTTCATAAAATTTACGATTTCTATATTTATCTATTGCAAATTATTCGCCAAAATGTCTATTACACGAGATTAATCGCCACCAGTCGCTGTGTTACGATTGATTCTAAATCGATGTAAATCGCGAAATCGTCATCGAAATCGTATTTATTCACTAATCACCGACTACACTTGCGTCTAAATCTCGAGGCTACCGTCTCTATACCGCTAGTTGTAAGATACACATCTCTTTTCGTGATCGAACACGTGACATTAATTAAATGAGTGTATAGAAATATATAGCGCTTTGTAATTCTAACTAAACACTCTCAAAGTTCCTCCCATTATAATCTTCGTAATGTTCGTCGTATCTTCTCAAAACGAACGTCCGATTTCCAGCCTAGGATCCTATCATCATCGGTACCGTTACTTATCGATCGCTGTCTCGCACGACGAACGTAAGCCATCCGGCTCGGAGTAATCAGATCGCCTTATGGATCCGCGCGGCGCGTAAATTACTGTAATTAGCAACGCATGTCTATATAACCCGCCTACGAAATCAGGATATTCTCGGTGCCCGCTGCAATTTCATCCGTTGTCATCGTTACGCCCTAATCACCACGGGCGTACCGTTACGCCCCGGCTGATTAATCCACCCGACGCGTTACGCTTACATGAGAGAGAAAAAAAAAATAGAGAGGGAAGAAAAACGCGAAGAGAAGAAGGGAAGGGGGTGGGGGTGGGGGTGGGAGAGGGGAAGGTTAATGAAAGAACGAAAAGAAGCGACGCGTTGACGCGGCGTCGGTCTATCCTCGTCGAACAATCGAACGTCATCGACACTCGGCCGTGTCGAGTCGAGTTTAAAAGTCTACCATACGTCGGAGCCTCTCTAATAATACGCGTGAACGTAAATGAGATTGTGAATGGGATGATGATGGGCGTGGGGATTGTGCAGAGGGGTGCACAGGGACGTCGTTGTAATGGTGGTGGGGGATGGTGGATGATTGACAGATTGCATCGTGGATACGGGCGACACCTGATTGGGGGGACCGGCCGGCACTTGGTACACGGTACTGGGCGCGGCCATCGGGCACCTTGAGGCCCCGGCTGCGCCGTGTTGGGCCCCATGCTGTTGTTGTTGTTGTTGTTGCTGTTGTTGTTGTTGTTGTTGTTGAATGTAGTTTGGTGGTAGACATACCTCGAGGCGGTCGGTACGTGGCATCTTCTGCGGCATCGCCACTGTCTGCGGCACCACGCCGAGCGGACTGCCGACGCCCGTTGGGTCAGCCGGGCCCATTATCGCCGGCATTATCGGGCTGGGCGCGAAGTACGGGCTGTACGTATTGCTAACCTGCGGCATACCGGTCAGGTACGGATTCGTCGCCTGCGAAAACACACCCGGAAGATATCCAGGTAACATGGATTAGAACACACGTGTCCCCGCCTTCGCTCCACGCGTTTTTTTTTTTTTTTTTTTCTCGATTGTACACGTCGCGACGCGCGCGATTTCGAGATTTCATTGAAACGCGTGCTTTGTACCTAAATATTTGTATATACAGAGTATTAGTGGCGCGTAATGTTACGAAGCGAGTTGACTCGATTAAAAATTGCTTTTTCGTGAATGCATATTTTCAAATTATTTACTTCATAAGAAGTAATAATATAAAGGTAGGAATACTAAGATAGGGATACTAAATTTGAATATAAATTGCATGGGAAAGAAACCGAAAAATTAATTCAGCAATTCTGAAATATTCTTGAGAAAGAAGTTACATAAATATTACATCACATAACGTCAGAGAAGATTTAAATGCATCTAATCGATAAATAACTATTTATATATTTGACAAGGACAAAGCCGGAACTTTTATTCTACATTTATAATGTATAGTATATTATGAATATGTTGATGAAAATTTATTCCACAATTTCGATAATAATTATTACAATTGAATGTACAGAAATTGTTTCCTGCAAATAATTTAAGAATGAGGAACTGTTTCCAAACAAAGATTTTCTTACGAATCAACTCGTTTCAAATTGAGCAGTTTCTACAACAAGAAGTTAACGTTTTCCCGTTTGTGCCATCAATTATCAAATACTCTGTCTATGCAATCTACCATTTCTGAATGTCCGTGTAAATTTTGCCTCAAGGTGCATTAAAGCTTTGCGAGCAATGCTCTCCGATGTTTATCAACTTTAAGACGCGCAATATACATCGCTTGGTTTACAAACCATCATCGTACCCGCTTCAATTTTGGATAAATAAGCAACATCGTTAATATCTGGTGTAATAACAACGTGTAATGAAGGTAAATTATATATTAATACATTGCTGAAAAAAAATTGATACTAATCTTAAGCTGTTTAATATTTATCCGCAAAACTCTAGGAATTTGGAACAAATAACATACCCAGAAATATACAAGCAAAATATGATGGCAAAGTATGATGATAATTAAATTCAAATATTCAGATTATTTTATTTAAATATGAAATATAAAAATTATACATTTTTTCCTAATACATCTTGAATAATTTAACGAAATAAAATTATTATTATTTAATTAATTAAATATCCATTTAAATAAATATTTGTCAAAGATACCAGAAGGTTTGCGGTATCTTTGAAGAATATTTAATTATTGTCACCGTGTTTTCATCTATTGCTATAATGCCAACATTTCGTGAATCTCGTCGTTCGCTTTATCAGGGCGAAGAACGTACTAATATTAAAAATATATGAACTAAATATTCTACATATTTTTCCAATATTTGTTAAAAACAACGTTAAATTAAAATACTACAAAATTATCATAGAATAGTATATAATTATTATATGTAATTATATATCCAAAATATTATATTTTATTTGTAATTATTATTTATATCTCAACATTATTATCAACATCAAAATTCGATAAATAAAAATATTGGAAGGGACTTTTAAAAAAGTGACTCTTAAAGAAATTCTACTGCACGCGTGATATTGTATATCGATAAGGGTTAATTCGGGGCAGTAAATCTGAAAAACGTGCTAAAGACAAAAATTTGTAAAGAAAAGACGTCTCGCGTTTACGGATCTCGCAAAGCCTTAATCGTCCATTTTCTTTTCCCTCGTACCCTCCCCTTCACTTTTAACGACAAGCGTACGTTTTCCCACACGAAGCGTTTGGTTTTGCAGCGAGAGCTGGCTCCCAGCAGCGAAGGCAGGTAATTTCAAGCGCATCCGAACGAGCAGAATACTCGTTCCTTCTTCTCAAAAGCCTCTGATACCCTGGGAGCTTTCGTCGTTGTAAAAAAGCTTTCGGGAAACGCGGCCAGGTAATTGTTGAAAAATATTAGCTGAGCTATTATATGATCAGACATCAGCTTTCTAATTTTTCAGAGTATATCAGGAAATAAAAATTTTATTGCTAATACCGAATTGAAATTGATTATTGCGTAAGATCGATAATATTTTCAAGACTACCCTGCCTCGCATCCTCTTTCTTCGTCTCTTTGACTATCATAAGTTTCATTCTCATTATATATTTCAAAACTCTAACAATTTTTATATTTAAATATTTACTGTTACAATGTTAAACATAAAATATAAAATATTTCAAAGTGAAAGAGAAGAAACATTCGTCGTTTTCAGAGCCAAAGAACGCGCAAATTTTATTTAGCCGCAATACTTCATGCTCCTCTCTCTTCTACAGGAAAACTTTACGAAAACATATACAAACAAATTTTCTTTCCTCAATAAACAAACAAAACAATTCGTAAAGCATGCAAATAAATTATTGACTTACTATGCGGCGCGCTCTTAAAATAAAAGTTTAAGCTTTCGTACGAACGCTTACTAATTACAGGCGCATCGCTTGAATAGCTACAGTGGATGTAAACTTATGAAAGTAATTCATTTGATCATAAACATATCGCAAATTGAAATTAAATACAAATTCTCATGTTTTCTTTTTACAAACTCATAAATGATCTTTACATCCACCGCTAGCCAGCGTGGCATTAAATTAACTAAAAATTAGTGGAAGCCAACCAAAACCAGGAGTTACCATAAAGGCGTGGGTAGCGAGAAGTTGCTGCTGGATTTGCTGTTGAAGGTGATGGTGTGGTGCCGGAGGTGCTGGTGCCTCCTGTTCACCAATGACGTAATTGGAGAACACACCAACAATCAACCACAACCACGTGAGCCACAGCGGCAAACATAGGGGACAGACAGGCAGTCATAGTATAGGGTTTAATGTCACGTAGCAACGAATATGAATGTATGTCATGAGTAAACAAAAAGAACAAGGAGGGCAAACGTTAATAACGAGAGTTTTTATTTTATTTTTTTTTTCTTCAAAAATAAAATAACGATAATCCCGCGTATCGTCTTAGAGATGCACGTGAAATAGGGGAGTTTAGAAAAAAAAAACCGCATATAAATTTCCTCAATCGTCGAAAATTCATTCGAGTCAATCAAAATTATTCGAATACTGTATCAACAACGCGTGCGATGTTGTGTGAAATTTTAACGAGTCGACGAAACTTTTCCGCGTCTAAACGCTATTCTATCGTTTCGATATTGTACGATATTGCATTTCCCGTAATTAACGAGTCTCCCCCGTTAAATGATAAATACGAACAGTACGAGAAATATTCACGATATGAATCTGAACATGTCCACATCAAGGACTCTTAACTTGCGTTTCGTGCAAATTTAACAAATACTTGATTTTACAAGTTATTTATAAAGTTCTTGAATCAAAAATACATTTAAATATCTTGAATACATCATGTACTTGTAATACAAAAAAATAATTAAAATTCACAACTTGAGAATAATAATAAGAATAAAAATCACGAGTGTCATCATAATTTCAAAAAAAAGCTGCAATAAAAAATAATAAGATTAAAAATTACCGATCGTATCAAAGAGATTCGATTCTGTAAATTGACTGTCTATCAAAATATGTGGATAAGTCAGGTTTTACTCTAGGAAGTAAGGATGACACTGACCAAGAACATGCGACGTGCTTAAACTTTTTTCTTAAAAAACTTTGTCTCTCGGTGCAATGTCCGTAAAAGGGAACGCATGTAAATATGGACGGCGAAGTGCTGCGTTTATAATGACTCGAGCCTTATTCGAAAAGTTTGTAAAGCGTTTTAATTTAAGGTATAATATATGAGATTGTACGCAAACATAGCTAACAGCGTCTCTAGCTTCCTTGATACGACAGTAACGTGAAAAGAAAGCTTATTTATACACTACGCCGTCAATAATCTACGCAGCGTTGCCTATCGAATAAGATAATCTAGTAACCCTCGACTAAACACAGACAAAATCCAGATATTACGGTGTGGTAAAAGAAAGTGTGTGACTGTGTTGACAGCAGAAGAAGTGGTGCAACGATCGTGTTAATTTGTTAGACATACCACTGCGGGTACCTGCCCGGGCACGAGAGTCTGACCCGGCGTAAGGCCCTGCTGAATCTGCTGCATCAGCGCGTTTTTCAGCGCTAAATGATTGCGCCCGTTTATCAAGAGTTGGTCCTTCAGATGCTGTGGGGGATGGAAATACTTGCAAGGTGGCTTCTCTCGATTACACCGACCCTGGAAAAAAAAAAAATGCAGAAAATCAGTTTACTGCAACTATTATTTTTTAAATAATTATAATTTTTTATTTATAAATCGGAGTCAAGCTATTTTGAACATTGTATGTTATGCAGTATACGCTAAATCTCTTCCTAGTTTGCCTCCATCAAATAATGCAAAATTATCTAGCGTTGCTTTAACAATTAATATTAAAAGCTGGATATCGACTATACATAATATGTATTAATGAAATTGGACGAGAGATTGTAAAATATATATATGTTAATACTCGATATTCATTGTCCTCGCTAACATAATGATCGGTGAGATATTTGATATTCATATCACCAATACTACATGATATGATATACAATACCGATATACTATTTTCGCGACGCCATACATATGATTCATAATATTCTTGTAGAATACATATACATATATCAGACGCACTGTTGTCTTCAGTAAAACAATGTAAATTTGCGTTTAAGTATATTATGGTCTATAATATGGCTAATATAAAAAAATCGCTTATTATACACCCTTCATATCGGGTTTTCGTTTACTCTCTCTCTCTCTCTCTCTCACTCAGCCTCTCCCTCTCATAATTTGGATGTTGGGACGAACTGTAACGCGCTTTATGAGGTAAGTTGCGGGTGCAAGGTTGGAATACGGAAGTGGCACGAAGGCGGGAAAGTGGAAGGAGCATCGTTGGGAGAGTGCCGAGTCGGGTCTCGGAAAGAGGCTCGTGGCGGGGAAACGGAAACCCGCGGGAAATGAAGGAAGGAAGGGTAGGCGGGGCAAGAAGAGGTCGCGCTTGGTGTCGCGGTGGTACTAATTAAACCTTAACAATATTAGTTCAGGTAAGATGTCTATATAGAACCGGGTGGTAGCCACCGCGCCAGCCGCCTGTGCTTTCTTACGAAAATCCAGTGGTTTTCGGTAATAGCGGCTTGCGAGCGTAAACTCCGTCAGAGACAGAGGGGTTGCGTCAGTTGGATGGCCAAGGGAAAGCGGTGGGTCGTGCTGGTGGTAACGTCGGCGGGACGAACGCTCAAATATCGCCTAATTAAGCACATTCGAGAGTTTCGAGGAATAATGTGTAGGTACCCGCCACGAGAAAGTTTCGACCCATTGAGAGGAAATGCTCCATCCTCTTCATCGTCTTCGCCATCGTCACCGCCGCCGTTCTCCGCGTCGTCGCGCTCTCCTGGAGCCAACCTCTCGTTGACACGGAGTGGTTTAAGCTCGACTAATTGCATGAGACAAGATTCAAGCGTTCGCTCTTGCACAAGGCAACACGGCAACGCGGATATATCCGCGTATCAATGTCTGCGAAGGCTTTGACGTTGATAATATTTATTGCTTCTCAAGAACGATTGTTTTGCGTGTCTATTCTGCTATTATTTTTAGTGTAACTTAACTATTTTAAAGTGTACTTAATAATTAAATCAGAGTAATTCTTTAAACTAGCCAGATAAAGGTCCCCATTTTCTGTATAAATCTGACATTAAAGACACACTAGGAATGTACAAATAATCAAGGAAATCCAAAGTAGGTACAAAAATATATAAAAGAAAATAAATAAGTTTGAGAACGAACAAAATGATATCTAATATTTTAAAAATTTAAAAAGTTGAAATGCGCGTTTCAAGAGAATTTAAAGAAAAAATAGTTTCTCTCAATAAATATATATTCGTATAGTAATAATCAGTAATCTGTTTATCAAATGCCAATAAATATCGTAATAATGAACATTAATGTGATTTTGGGACGCTTAAACTGTACATTCTAGATGGTGCCAACTAGTGAGCGCAGTATTAAAGTTGATTTAAAGGGGCTACTGATAAGAAACAGCATTCTCCGGGGAGCTATGCGAAACGCTCCCCTCTAATTTTAATGAAACTTTAATGATATT
This sequence comes from Trachymyrmex septentrionalis, assembly GCF_001594115.1. Classification (NCBI taxonomy): domain Eukaryota; kingdom Metazoa; phylum Arthropoda; class Insecta; order Hymenoptera; family Formicidae; genus Trachymyrmex; species Trachymyrmex septentrionalis. The sequence goes on from NW_017305180.1 coordinate 3,450,560, forward strand.
TAGAGGATTCTCGGAAACGGATAGCCTCTCGTAAATTTCATACATAATGATGTAATATCTCACAAATCTTTTAAGGACCGAATTGTTTCATCCTTGAACAAGTGTAAATTTAATGCAAATTTATATCGTTTCTAGACACTCTTTAAAAATCAGAATTATCAAACGTAATTGTGTGTTTCTCACTAAGAATAGATATATTAAAATTAATTCACAATTTCGTGGAAGATTGCGTACAATAATTATTGTCAAACTACAAATTCCAAACACAAACTATTAAATTTTAAACATATTTATATTTAATTATGATATAAAATTATGTGCACTGATATCTGAACATAGCCCTTATTTTATTCTTTAACATACGCATTAAATGTGAAATTATAAAATGTATAATCGTAATAAAAATTACAATATTCTGTTAAATTATTTTTTTCAATAATAAACATTAAAAATGTATCATCAAATAATGTACGCAACTATCAAGAAAATTTGTTTAACTATAAATAATTACAATAATATTATAATAAATAAAATAATATAATATTGACATCTTAAATTCAGACAAAGCTGTTATAAAAACAGCAATTTGACATTTTAAGCAATCAACGTATTTATAACATTAGTAGGTACTCGTGTGTTGCGAAAATTTATACAATGCATAGACGATATTGAAGAAATCATTCGTCTGGTTTTAAAAATATAAACGAGTTTAAACCTGATATCTGTACCTCAACCTAAGATAATAAATAATATTTAATTTCATGTTTTATCCATTTAGATGAATAGCCTAACATAAGGCAGCACACAAAGAAAGCTTTATTTTCACGCTGCCGATTCATGGAAGGCTTATTATGTCCTGAAACAAAGCAATAACTTCTGAGTCACGTAGTAACAAATTTGACTTGTTTTAAAGCTAAGTTTATACAACCTCAGGCTCAACTGTGTTCCCCTAAATTATATAGTATTACTTATTTAATTCTAGGTTTGTATGGAATAATATTTAGATTTATGTATATCTAGATTGAAATTGAATAGTCTTCCTGAAAATCTTATATATATATATATATATATATATATAGAGAGAGAGAG
>NW_017305180.1:3451748-3459116 GCF_001594115.1 Trachymyrmex septentrionalis
TAAACAAATTCATTATTGTTATATGTCAATTTAATTACTGCATATATTATGCAAAAGTTTTATTTATTTAATATGAAGTATATTGAAAAGAGAGAGAGATTAGAAGATGAAAAAAAATTTAATCGATACAAAGACAATAAATAATCTTCAGCGATTCGTCTCTTAATAACTCATCGGTGCAAAACGAGCAGATGTGGTAAAGCCAAAAAATGCTTCCAGTCGACTCGCACGAGCGCAACGGGGAAACTCTATGCCTTCATTGTTTCAGTCTTCCGTCATTACAAAAGAAACGTCGTGGATGGAGGCGGTTGGAGGCTCGAAACCGACTCAATTACAGTCGCTGAGCGACGCGATAATTGGGATCAAGATTGATTGTCTTCCTTCCTTTCGCGCTGACCTCCCACAAATACAAGCTACTAGTAGAGACGTACATTTTCTTTTCTCCCGTCTCACATAAATAAACCGCGCAGAAAACAAAACGTTTCGTCCAGACGGAATACGGCTCTAATCAAAATTTTTTTCTTATTTTGCGATCAACTTTATAGCATGAAATAAACCTATATATTTTAAGAATTAAATACTCTGCAACAGAATTAGAATTAAATCAACGTAGATATATAATATATTATGATAATGAATAACGAAGAGATTTTATTTTGATCTCTAAAAATAAATTAAAATATAATCATCAAGTTCATTAATTGGTCTGTTCCATAATTACGAATGCACAAAATTTAATTTTAATAAAAATTCAAAAAAATATATAGCTTAAAAATGAATTAAGATTTTATCAATAAGACGGATCCATCGAGAGATATTATATCGAAAATAATACAAAACGACATACTTGTTTGATGTTAGCGTTATCCATTGGAGGCGAGCGATATAAAAAATTTTATTGACATCAATATCCGGCTGAAAATTACGAGAAGATCACATATAAAAAGTACGATAGTAAACCACGCGATAATAATTCGTCGTCGCGTGAGAGCACTTGGATCGTTTTCCCCATCTAGCTGCGCGGAAAAAAACGCGAAGACATCCGCGAAAACGACTCGGCGACGGGGCGCAAGAGGGAAAAAGCAAGAGGGTGGTGCTGTAGGCAGGCTTGCGGGATGGTTGCTCACTTCATGGCGGCGGGAGGTCGATGTCGAGCAACCTTTTTCACCTCGATAAAGCCCTGTCGTCGAAGGTGGCCGACGAACACGATCCTTCAGACCCGGGCTAACCCCGTTTTATAACCTCTCACCCATCTACCCCCGTCAGCCCCCCTCTGTCGCAATCCTGCTGCGCAACGAGCAACGAGAGTACGCCGAGAGGGAAAGAACGTGTTCTCGCTGCTGAAATGAGCATCGCAGACAGAATGATAGAGAGAAACTATGCAGACCGAGAGAGGGAGAGAAAGAAAGAAAGAAAGTGGAGAGAAAGAAATTGGGTGGATAAGAGGTGCGAAAGGGGCGACGGTGTCAACGGGTGTATGCCATCCGCCCCCGTTGAGCCGTTGCAACGGGCTGCAGGACGGGTGAGCAAGATTACTAGGATTTGCGCGTAGATTTGCATATCGATTTTCCCGGTGGAACAGTGTCGTACGGCCATGAGGGCCCGCACACGATTTGCCTTAATTTCGCTACGGGAGATATCTGCCACATTAGCCCGATGGTTGCAGCTTAAGCGCGGCTGTTTCACGACACAGCAATTTCCGTTTCGGATCGCACAGCTCGAAATTACCAGTGGTAACTTTCAAAGAAACACGAGTTTACATTTGGTGTTAAGAAGCAGGATTTTTTTTCAGAAAGAAGAAGAGAGCGTCTTCGCTCGCTCATCTAACATTTTATAGCTCTGACTTTCTTGATATCACAATCTTTTTGAAAACATACTTATATCTGTTTACATTGCATTAAATTTCAATATTAATATATAATATAATATAATATATAATATTACTATATATAATATAATTACACTGATTCAAGAGATTCTATTTCTCAACCTGAATGATTATTATGTACTTTTAGTTGCTCAAAAAGAATATAAGATGTAAAAAATTTTACGGATTTTGAAAAACTAAGAATTTTAATTTTGAAAGTATACATTTAAACAATTTACAATTTTTTCTTTTATTTTATGAAGTAAAAATACGTAAAAATCATTATAAGAAACAGAAACCTGAAATAAATCAGTATAATTTTGTGTATTAAAATGTAACCAAATAAATTTTATAAATTATTTTAATATAGCAGTTTAAAATTGTACATAAACGATAAAAAAGATTTTTACATCATCACGTTTTTATTTTAACATATTATAAAAAATATTTAAATTTCTTGTAGACATATGTTACATATATTAAGAATTTACATGATTGCATAAAATAAAGCTAGTTTCTAAAAATTAGAAAATGATGTAATTTTTTTAAAAAGTATATCTTTTATATCAGTGTAGAATCTCTACAAGAAACATCTATTACTTATTGAGAAACAAAATGTTGATCAAAATTTGTTATGCAGTGTTAGTTTCGATTTAACGATAATTTGTACATTTACTGTGAATATACATTTGTACATATATACAATTAAAAAACAGCATATTCTTCTACTAAGAGTGAATGTAAATTGTTAAATAAAAAGCAAGGGAAGGTAACAGTGTTACAAAGCGAGCGGAACGAAAAAATAAAAATAAACTGAAGAGAAAAGTTTCTTCGTTAATTAATTAGGATTGTGAATATAACGCCGCATACTAGCTTTGTACATGAAAGTCTAACCGCTCGCTTATTCCACAATGGCCCTTTCACAGCGGCCAGTAATCGGATCAACGACGAAGAAACACTGACGACGAAGATATCGGGACAGGACTTCGGGACGTAACCGGTGGATATTGGTGCGATGATAGGCCAGATTGAGAGGAACTTTGTTATCTGGATTACTTAGGGGAGTAGAAAAACATTGTTCCCCGATCAAATTTACAGTATCTATATATAAAATATATATATTACACTATATATATATATATATATATATGAATATGACCGTTTCTCAAGGATAATCGCAAAAGCCTTTTTCGCGAATCTTTTACTATTACGCGTATCTCTCGCGTATTTTTCTGAATACTACATGACCATCAAATGCACATACGTATAATTAATATAAATTCTTATTAAAACTTGTCAAAAGAGTAATTTTATATGCGATCTTTGTGTAGTTGCTTTGCGCAGCGCTGGCTTATATCAGTCAGCAAATGTCTGATCCCATTTAATTCCCATAAGAATCCGAGGTAGCCGAACGGAAACTAGTGCATCAGTATCAGTAAGAGAGGAAACCGCCAACGGAAAGCCGATTGTGGGTCCCGCAAAAAAAAAAGCTCGCGTCCCGGGAAAACGAGTTTTAGCGGGATTTCGCATTGCGGAGGATCGACAACGACTGCATACCTATGACGGGAGAGATAAGGGGGATAATGAATCGAGCGAAAGAGAGCCGATGACGCAGTCAGTCGGTGGAGAAGACTCAGCGAGGTCGAAGTAGACCTCCATACGTATCCTTTCCGCCCGGGTTTGTCACGCTCCGATCCAGAGCTTTGCGGTAGCGACTACCGCCGGCAAATCTCGTCTATACTCGAGCCGAACCCTCGCTCGTTCGTCGCTCTTACTCGACGAGGCCCGCAACCGTCGACCTCCTCGACGTTCCTCGTCCTGCTCTCACGGACGATGTGTTTCAGCTAAGGCGAGCCGGCCAGTTAATTCGAAAAGTGGCGTGACTCTCTTTCTCTACCTCTACGTTCCTCCGCGCGCGTATTCGCCCTCTTCTCACTCCTCGCGGCTAAGACCGTCTTGGAGAACCACCCGGATGTCGAGAGAAAGCCGGACCAAATGACATTAGGGGTCTCGTTTCATTACGGCGACGGACGTGAAAGCACAGCTGAGTCAGTGGCTATACCCCTGGTGTATAAAAGGAAGTTCGTTCTCCACCCTTTGTTTTTTTTTTTTTTTACTCCGTCTCTTCCTCCTTTCCTCCTGTAGATTTTTACGGCGTTACGGAACAATTTTCTTTTTGTTTCGAGCATTTTCATTACCTATATCTCTCTTCATTGTGATCTCGGCGTTTGTGTTGGACGGAAGGAGAAACTTCGATCTCTTTCCCGAAGTATTATCAAAATCACACGGTGAAAAGTTTTTTAAAACGTGTAATATTTTTAAAATTACAAAGAGCAACAATTATCTCATTGTTAGATAACGTTAATAAATTTCAATTACGACCATCTGGAAAAAATAGCCGGTCGCACAGCATCGAACATTAAATACGAAAATTTTAAAAAATGTCAAAATATTATTTTTTTTTTTTAATTTAGTTTATAACAGCAATTTAAATACAGTGTGCTAACACAACTTTTACGAATCTTTTCAAAATAATATACTTAAGTGTCTATGCGCTGTAAAAGAATTACATGTAAAATTTCAATAATTATAATGCACGAGTAATTTTGAGAGCTACTATATGTATATTCACATTCATGCACTGAAAAAAAATATAGTCAATTTGAATAAATATTTAGTTGAATACTGCCAACTAAATATTTATTATGTATAAAGATATATTTATTTGATACAAGAAATGTTAATTTGATTTAACAATCATTTTTTTTATTAAAACTTATTGTTAGTAAATGTTTAGTTGGCAGTATTGAATTAAATATTTATTAAAATCAACTACATTGTTTTCTCAGTGTGTATAAAGTCAGTTTACAAATAAAATTGTTCTTCACAATAAGTAAACAATTTACAAAAGTGTACAATTTTTAAGAAGTTTAGAAATTGCCAAACTTTCTTAACTTTCAACGTTAAGTGTCTTCGCAATTACGAATGTCTCGATATTTTAATCTACAGAGAACCACCATTCTCCTTATAATTTAACATTTGTGAGTTAAATGAAATACATGAGAGAAACGTATGCAATTAGATGAAGTTTACTCGCGTAAAAAAAGAAAAAAAAACCAGCGTTGAACAAATTAACGTCTCCAGCTGACGTGATGCTTTTGCAGCATCGTTTAATTTAACGTTGTCCGTGCGCCTCGCAATACGCGGCGGTATTTCGCAGAGTCGCGAAGTTCTATTTCCGAGACGCAGCGCGACAGTTAACGACGTGACATTATTAACGGCACTCGCTCGCAAACGTTGGAACGCCTCCCGGCTAAATTAGCGGACAACGCACGAGCGGACGCGTCTTCTCCGCGGACAAATTTCACCGCGATTGACGCTGACGTTGGCGCGTACTATTCGCGCGTCATTCTGGTGGCGCTTTCACACGGTACATATTAATGAGTAAAAGTTAATCCCCGATACCCGAGTGATCCTTTATGTAGATCACGAACTCTATTAGGTGGCGTCTGTAGAATCTCACGCCGTCTATATTAGTTCCAAGTCTCTTTAGAGAGCGCATCGTGGCCGGGCGTTCTGACGCAATTCTTAGAGGAACTTGAACACATTGCACGTATGTCATTGCGCTGGATGACATTACATGCGGTACATAGTAATAAGAGTGCCCGATCGGCATATGAAGTGCATATCACCGAGAACAAAGTTGACATAAGGATGTGCATCTGATCTGCTCCGCGGACATATTACACGTGATATAAAACACATCTGTGACTTATTATTCTTTCCAATCAAAATTAAATTTAATGAATCACGGACTAACATCTAATAGATTATTGTATGTATCTCCTTTATTAAGATATCCCGAAAATTCATTATCATTTACTGCGTCGAATTCATGCTCATTATTACACGTCGCAAGCAATGTCAATAATGTTTCCTACACTTTAGAACAATTTCTATTTTGGCGTCGCTTTTTCCTGATACAAACCAAGAGAGTTTGAGTTGTTAGAAAATATTGTTACTTTTATAAAAAAAAATATTAACTTTTAATTTATAATAAATTATCTTGTTAAATATATTATTAGAAAATGAGAAAATATCTATGATTGATACAATAGATACCTCATATATCTTTCAATTTATAAATTACAAAGCGTCATTGATTGTTCCAATATCAAAATAATGATATTATTTTGACATCAGTTAATCCAATTGAAAATAATGAAATTGTGTGACCGTGTAATTCAGCACGCCACATTATATGACAGATGATCGCCGTTTCGACACGTCAATATCGATGCATGATTATAAATACTAATTAAGAGCGCAAGCGAATCTTGATGGACAGCTGTTGTGGTCGCAATCGCATTGGAAACATCATCTATAACGATCGATATGGAAGTGCCTGTGCATGTGCATCGCGTGATATCACGCGTATGCATGTAACTGAAACTCAAACAGGAGCACAGGAGTCATACATGAATCCCGAAACTGAATTCGCTCAGTGCAAGAGACAAAATTTGATTGATAAATTTTTAATGTACGTAATCGGGTTTTCCCATGCGTGTACGCGTCGATATTTACGATTTACCATCGTGTTACATATTGAGGGGACATAGTTCAAACATTTTCCCCGAAAACGTTTTATTTTCTGTTTGCACACATTGAGTAAGTTCGTGCTGCAGCAAATAATGACTGATACGGTCATTGAAAGGATTTGAAAATATCAATGCAGCGTGTGTATACTTCATAAAATGCAGATGTAGTCGACCTCGAGTTTCACGTGACAAATTGACGAAAGCAAATTTGTATAAACGATATTTAGAAAAAAAATTTTAAAATTTACGATATTCAATTCACAAATATATAAATAAATCCTAATAAAATAATTAAACTATCGAGGACGCTTTATTCAATAAAAATTTAATAATCTCCTCTTATAATATTTCTACTTAAAAATCCGCTGTAGCATCAGTAATAATATACAATTCGTATAGGAATGATAAAGCATAGATCGACATTTAATAATAATTAGACGTATTTGTTAAGCATCATATTCAGTATTGCGCATATCGTAACGTAATAATGTAATTGTCTTTTATATCTTTTATATATATCTTTTTTCTGGTAAACTAAAAGCACTGACCGTTATCGTTCTCACCGTATCATTTGCGCAATGAATTTACTCGCTGGTCACGATATATATATAATAGTATTTCCTTCGCGCAATCCATGAATGTTGCGCTCTGATTGTCGTTAGATCGACAATTTAACAAGACGATTCTCCGAGTGTGAGTTATCGTTTAATGAACGCCTCTTCGACTTTGGAGTGTTGAAGTACTCTAGACTCTAGTGCAGCGTACGGAGCTGGTCTTAGCACTTGAGCAAAGGGCTGCTAACCCTCGATTTTCCCACTCTCTCCTTTCGCTCTAGCATTCTCTCTCTCCCTCTCCCTCTCTCTCTCTCTCTCTCTCTCTCTTTCTCAATCTCCACACTACTGG
>NW_017305180.1:3459382-3470558 GCF_001594115.1 Trachymyrmex septentrionalis
TTTCGCTCTAGCATTCTCTCTCCCCCCCTCTCTCTCTCTCTCTCTCTCTCTTTCTCAATCTCCACACTACTGGCCTTTTCCTGCTCCTATATGCTCAGGCCAACTTCTCCTGTTAACCAGAGCCAGAGGAATTACGATAATTTGCAGAAGAGAACAAAGAAGGAGAAACTAGCGGTTAGACAGAGAAAGAAACGGACAGAAGGAGCTTGGAGGAAAAGAGGGTACTTCGAGGTTCGAGTTTTTAGCCGTTTGATTCGTCAGCACAATTAAACGAATTAATAGGCGTCGCTTCGCTCGTTCAGCTTTCTCGTTCTTTCTCTATTCCAGCATTTAATCTCTGTTACCCACTATTACAGCCTTTTTCTTTATAACCGGAAACAATCACAGCTTGCAAAATGCATTGATTACTGGCGATCCAAATAAATGGTTGTTTATCGAAGAAAACTGATTGTGATTTTAGATCTTTGAGAATGTAAAATTTGATAAAAAGAAACACGCAATTCATATAGAAAATAGGACATATATACAATACATATAATTTATATTGTATCTCAAAATATTTCTAGTATTATATTAAAATCATCGGTATTAAAATTGATTTGATTATCATAATAATGAATAATATATAGTTAAATTGGATTATATTATAATAATATAATGTAACGCTGCAAAAATAATTTTCCCTCTTTACAAAAGTAAAGTGTAATGACTTTATTTTTCTTCAATTAACTTCATCCGCTGATCGCCGATTATTAAAAAAAACTTTTTTCAATTATATGTTTTTCATTTCGAAAGAGATGCCATTTATTTACAAAATAACAATGAAATACTACGTTGACATAAAACAAAATTTTAACGGGTTTGCCTTGGCAGCGACGAGCGACTAGAAGCTGGTCCGTGACAGAATAACAATTTCGTGAATTAGACAGATCAAAGGAAGCAAAGTTCGACGGTGATCCAGGCGGAAAGAAAACCAAAAGGTAGAGAGAGAGAGAGAGAGAGAGAGAGAGAGAGAGAGAGAGAGAGAGAGAGAGAGAGAAAAGCAGCATACGAGCGCCAAAGCGGGGCCAGCTCAAAGACGAAGAAAATTTTCCCCCGAGTTCTAAGTGATAGAAAAAAAGAGATGTTAGAAGGCACGGCGTGCCACTCGCAGCACTCGTTTCTATAACGTCTCTTCTTGCGTTCGCTCCCTCGCTCTCTCGCGTTCTCTCTTTCCACTCACCCTCGATTCTTCCTTCCGTCATCCATCGTGCTAAGAGTCTTGCTGAACATCAAAGGCTTTGCATGGCTCTCTCCCGCGTACACGATAAAATAGACGTGATGTACCAAAGGCAAACCACTAAGCCTCTCCCGCTCTACGAAAGCCCTGATTCAAATCGGGCTCGACATGACACGATAATTATTACTCGCTCTCCTCAACTTTCTCGTAAGAGCGTCCCTCTAACTTTCGTGCGACAACTGCATGCAATCACACGAAACACTATATCGATATGTCTACCTCGAACTCTGTCATATATAACCAAGATATTACACTTCTCAACAAAATTACTCAGATAATTCTTCTACAATTCCGACGTATAATTCTCTTTCAACATATAGTTAGAAATTATAAAATTTATATCTCTCTATTTTAATCTCTCTTTATAAAATAAAAATTTTCCTTCCTAAAAAAAAAAGAAAAAAAGATGTAACGTATAGAAATTATTATTTTATCATAATATAAAAATATTTTATCGTGATAAAAACATGGTAATAAACGTGCAAATAATATAACGTAAGTGTGCAAAAGTATATTAATATGTACTCAAATGCGCGAAACATTTTAGTACGGGATTTAAGAATTTATTGCTATTAGCAAATCGGATTTCAAATAAATGCGACGCGCAAAAGTAAACAAAGTGTATTACCCTCCCGGCTATTATCGGGGCCATTAATCGATAATGGAACGCATTACACGCGGCGTTACACAGCATAATAAAATTTTATAACGTATATTCATCAAATTGACCAACACGTCCCACACGGCGCAATGTAATTTCGTCGTTGCGCATAGCGCGCGAGCGCTCGGGGCTCCTCGCGCCTGCTTGCACGCGTGCACGCACGCACGCACGTACGTATACCCGTCGTATACACTTATAAATTCGCGACGTGCACGCGGCACAATGTCGCCTAATATGCATGTAAATCACAGTGGTACGTAGAAACCGCCGCGCCGGTTGCGGTTCAATCTCGAGTTGCGCGGCGCGACTCGCGCCGTCCGCTTACAAATTCATGTGATTTTCTACGGTGATTACCACCGATGCCTCCCCTGCGAATCGGCCCATCATTTTTTATCGACATCTCGCATCACGTATTACACACCTCTCTTTCACTCACTCTCTCTCTCTCTCTCTCTCTCTCTCTCGCTCCGATAAATATTTAACGCCCAGCCCCGCGCCGTGCGCTTGCGGCCGTCCCCGAAACCGCGGCGGCCGGTGCAATTTATCGCGTTAAACAATCGAAATTGTTGCGTCGTTCCGAGATAGAAGCGTACACGCCGCCTCGAGCAATCGGGCAAACGCGAATTTTCGAATCTATCGGATCTACGCTTCTCTGCCGGCGTTTAGAAGCGCATTACATACGTTCGGCTGACTTCATATCGGCCCCCACGGTACATTGATTTAATCCTCGATTCTATATAGAGTTGCACGCGCGGCCGTGCGGCTATATCGCCCCGTGAATGGAAGGGGAAAAAAGCGATTTTCATCGCCGTTCGTTATTCGCCTTCGATCGAGATTACCTAACCGAAGCGGATAAATCTGACGACAAATCGCGAATAATGAGCGCGCGGATAACAAATCTCTGTTTCGATAATAATATATGCATTCGACCGTCCCACCTCAATCTTTCGAAATTCATGGCGAAGAAGCAATTATAAAATTGTATGAATATTTGAAGAGTTCAAATAAAAATTCTGTAATAAACCGACACCAAATAACGTACTTAATTTATTTCTTTGTAAATATTTCTAGTATAATTGTATTGATATATAATTATTATATACAATATATTTAATTTTTATTTAAGGAATTTGCTTTACAGAGATTACTTTAAGATTCAAAAGCAAGCTCTTATAATTTCCATTCACGTTGCATTTATCATATTTATATCGTGCCTCAATTATAGCTAAAGTAAGAAAAAGTGGAATGTCATTAGTGGTACGTTTATGTTATAAATTTCTACGTTACAATACTTTGTGTGATAAAAACTTTCGATGACACAAAATGACTAATGACACTCCACTTTTATAAAATAATCTTTTTCTGTTACAAAATAGGTTAAATGAAAAAAATACAGTTATTTAAAGTTTTTCTCATTGCTCGAATCGAATATCAATTGTACGCCACTAAGCAATGAAACGATAATAAAAAAAATAAAACTATGTGTCGGTTAGCAAACAGAAATTTCAATTGTTTAAAATTTAATCACGACACTTGACATCGCGGTATGCGATTTTGGACGCGATAAAATACGTGAAAAATTCCCAAATACACGAATCGTAAAATGCCCGACTATTCGCGCGTAGCACAAACGAATAAAAAAAAAGGGAAAAAAGCTATTTATAAAGGTGTAATTCGATGCCGCAAAACTGCGGCTTTTATATTGCGATCACAACATTTCCGCTGCCATCGGATACAAAATCTGCCAGTAGGTAACATTTTCAACAAAAAGTGAGATTTAAACGTCATATTGGTGTCAATTCTATGAAACCTAAGTCACTTTGGCGATGATTAAGAACCACTTTTTATTTGTGCTGGATCCGGAATATTTGTTCTGTTTCGGAAAAACATCATAACAATCGTTACAATCCAATACATCCTATAATGACATCCGGTTTAGAGCTAGTCGATCGCGAATGCATTGCATTTTGTAGAACAAAAGGCGAAAAACGGCGAAAAATTGACGAGTCACAGTAAATGCTCGTTTTTCAAAATATACGGAGATTATCGCTGCTACTTTGCAGAGAAAAATGCGTAACATGATAGGCAAAAATATATCATATTGATCCGTGTGCTCTAATTTTTATCAAGATTGGACACGGACATTTTGACATTTCGACATTTAACAGTTTGGTTTGTACATCCATAAAGCTTATAAATTCACGAATTAATAAAAAGTGAAAAAAGAAATTTAGAATCAGTGTAAAATTAACGTTAGAGAAAAGAAATAATTTTAAAGCGATTAACGAATAGGTTTAAGGCAGCTGCAATAAGTATGAATATCCTTTTCCAGAACGAACGCTGGCGATTCAGTGATGCAAAAATAAGGACATAAAACGTCTGACTTATCAAATGGGCCAGAGCGTCCATTTTCGGATAATGAATAAGATCAATCTGCCGCGTCCAATGTGATTCGCTTCGATGGACGAATACTATGAGTAAAATCAGACGGCAATGTCGCGTGAAAGCTACTCTTGCATAAACCGTCGTACCGTCATCTTGTTACCCAAAGCAATTACCTAATATCTATGCGCCAGTATAATAATATAAGTGGACCTTTGGATTATCCCGTAAATTCGCGTTGAAAATCCAAAGGTTCCCAGTTCTTCTTTCCAATTCTTCTTTTTTTCGTTCCAAACAAGAGAAATTATATCTATTTTATGATACCGATTATTCATATTACAAATTTTGTTTGAAGTTATCCTACATACCGTTCTCTTACTTTAAAAAGTGGCATAATTTAAAAAATTATGTTTTTCAAAAAAGAGGAAAAACGATTTTTTAACGTGATACAAAATTATTGACAAATCAAATAATGTTGGCAAAAATAATAGGATATTTTTTTATATGATCAAATGTCATTTTTGTCATTTCCCGTTTCATAATCTTCAAAAAATCATCTCTTTTTCAGATTGGAATAATTTTTTTTGTACATAAAAATCACTCTTTTTTAGTATGACGATTTTTTATGAAGTTAACTCACTTTTAATGAGATACAATAATACTCGGAGTAATATTTACTTAACTCATGATATAATAATTCGAAAATCGCTTTTTTTAATTGCGTTACTTTTAAAGTGCTTTATAAGTAAAAAAACTGAAACTGCATTAAAAAGAAGACCAAGTTATAATTCGAAATTAAAGAATTAAGAATCTTGTATAAGATATGTATAATAAAACGTTAATTAATATCTTTTTAGCATCACTATATTGTGGGGACAATTTTTTACTTCTGTACAAACCGTTTGTCTCACAACTAATTAAACAGTCGAGCTAATTATACTAAACTTGATAATCCCTTCTAGTAATATGTACAGTTAAAAATATCAAAGTAGATAATTTAGCAGATAAGCTGTTGTTACAATCGCGTATCTTAATAGACGTCATACGGTCGAAGACTTTAAAGCTTGCAATTTACGTCAATGAGGTAAGCGGTTTATGACAGTGACGTATTAACGATTTCCGCGAAGTCTGTTGCCGTAACGGATATACCACAGTAATAACCTAAAGCTATGATGATAGAGTTCATCACCTGGTCACCAGCTGTTGTCCACTACTGCCTCGCCCTGGCAAATGCACAACACAAATAGCCGAGCGAATTTTCGGAAGTTCAAGCTGTTCTCAGAATTCTGTGTACCGAAATTCTACCTCTGAGATTCAACGAAACAAGTCAGCGAAGTACAACGAATAATGTGATAACGTGGATTTAATATTTTTTTCGTGAATTTTTATTATTTTAATATTTTTCGCGCGTAAAGATGCTAAGGTAAGAATCTTATGTTATCAACACACACACAGAAATGAAGATAAAGTTGATCGATCATTAATACGCGATTATAAAAATAAATAATATTTTCGACTCGTGATGTCAAATGAACTAAAACGGCTGAATATCACGATTTAATTCGGAAGAAATTGTAATATAAGGATTGTTCTTCTGTGGCGTACTTCAGTTACTATCTCTATGAGTAGAAGACCGTGCAAATGTATAAATGTGCTGGGTACCCAGGCGTAAAACAGCACTTTTGCATATCAAATTCATGTTGTGTACGATTCGCGACTCATTCAGTTTCCTATTTATATGCTGTTTCGGGAGAGAGAGAGAGAGAGAGAGAGAGAGAGAAGGAGCACGACGGACGACCATTCTGCACCGGCGTAAAATACGGAACAATCGTGTACAGTTCGCCTACGAGAGATCCAGGTGTATGGCCACCTGCTGCTGTTGCCGCCGCTGTTACCCTCGAAATTCGCGATTCGCAAGACAGGCGAAACATTGCCGGCCGGAAGCCGACGAAGAGGGGTCCTAGACAATGCCACCCCGTTTCCGGGAGCCGGCACGACTGCTTTAACACGCTCGCTTTTGCTCTGTGTTGAGCAAGAGACAACCCGGCCGTGCGCCGAAGATTTATTCGAACGTGTGCGAAAGTCGAGAATCGGGCCGGGAGATGTGTTTTTGAAATGTAAATATTGGATAAAACGTGTCGCCCAAAAATGGAAAAGACTTGGTAGATTTTCCATGAAATACTCGTTATGTTTTTATAAAATTTCTCTAAATCTAATATTAATGTGAATTTTTACAATGCGATATATTTTTCAGAAAAGCGATGCAGTACTTTTTATCAGAACCCGAATCATTGAATGTTCGATTAAATCGTTCATGCAATATAAAAAAATTACGAAACAAGAATGAACACATATACCTATGTTAATTTATGCAAGCGAATTCTTAGGCTTAGAGACATTCTTATGTTCCTGCATTTCCTTGATTTCAATAATTTAAGTTTTAACGTATAGAAATATCAACAAAACGTGTCTCATTGGAAAATAACATTACCATTTCAAAGTATATATTCATTGCTTTTGAAACAAAGTGATATAAAGTATAAGAAAAGAAGCAGTTTCGTTGAGATAGATTATGTCAAAGAAAAATATTTATAATATAACTATCAAGTTCTCTCTTTCACATGAGAAATGGAAAAATAGTACAAAGAAAATAAACCAGATTATTAAATCACAATTGTAATTATTGTTTTACTTGCATTCACGAAATATTAATATATATTAATTTTCTTAACTTAAAAATGTAAAAAAAGGATTATTTGAACAAAATTGACTATTCAAACATCTTGTCCCCAAATTTAAGTATTATCTTGTAAAATTTTTTAAGGATTTTTAAACCTTATAACTCTCAATAGTTTTTTCAAAGAACAATTAAAATAAGTTAACAGAAAAACAAACTAGATAAAAAACTAATATGGTAATTTTCATTAAATAACAAAAGAACAAATCTAATTTATAGTCTAGGAGGCGCCTATCTTAATCATTCATCATTTCAAACATTTTTTCTTGATTTTCTGGGATCAAATGTTGTATATTTTCAATTGTATTTTTTTTTTTATTGAATTTAGAATAAATTTAGAGTAAATTCGAAACCTGTGCAGATACAATTAAATATACTAAAAATAGAAATATACATAGCATATCTAAATATAATACTTTACTCAAAAACTATGTGTTGTTGATATAAATATATTGAGTATGTATTAAAAGGTTCTTTATTTACAAGATATTTTTGAATCAGTAAAAATTTATTTCTTAATGACAAGATATCACCTTTAGAGGGTTAATCTCAATGCTGCATTACATTACTTTACAATAATCGAATAACGTATATCCAGAGATATTTCTGAAAGAATCTCAAAGATGAATGGACGGAACATCAACGTATGCAGTAAATTTCATTGACGATGCATGAAGTAATAATAAAATTGTTTCGCACACATGGGAGCTGTAACAGAAAACGGCATACGCAATCGAGAGCATACAGCTGTGAAATCGTGTGACTAAAAATGTATCGCTCCGCGACTGGGATAAGCTTCTCCACTACATATTGGGTGAGCCCGGTCGTAAGTCACACCGTGGCGTCATCGCATCGTAAAATATTTTCAATTCCTCGAAAATAACTCGGGTATTCGCAGCACGCGTGGCATCGTCCTGGATACACTTTGTTCGCGTTTTATTCATGGCACCGTAAATCACCCGGGCCTGCGCCCGTCTCCCACCCCCTCTTCCACCCCTCGGCTCGTCCTGCAACCCCCTCGAACTCCCCCTTCCCCCTTTTTGCAACGCAACTGCGTTACCATGTAAATGTTGCGCAATTAGTCATGGAAACTTTGTCACGTGTAAGTTACGGCGCAGTGCTGGAACCGTTCTTCAAATTTACGGGAGTTTCCGGAGTACTTGAAAATAAGGGAGAAAGCCGTTAAAACAAGGTTAAAGGCGACGACGAGTCTGTCGTGGCGAGATTTTCAATCGAATTAATCTAGAATGAGATCCCACTCGTCCGCCAACGTCACTCGTCTGTCGTCTTTTTTAACCGCAAGGAAGGGTGAAAAGGCCTGTGGATAGGCAGAAGAAGAGGGCAATGAAGGAAGGCACAAAATTACTAACGACACGTGCTGGCCCTCGACGTATCTCGCGAGAATATAGTCGGCGTACCCCCTTTGTAAGAATCTCAAAGAGAGAAGGGCTGAAACGGGCAAGCAAGCTCCCATTGTTTCGACGCTTCACCGCCTCCCGCCATTATTCGCTTTCGCAGGGCGAACAAATGTTATTGCTTATTAAAGCGATCACGTCTCACTTATATATGAAAATCCAGCAAATGAAAAGCATACGCGTAGAGTTAGATTGGAATATGCAATTACAAGTTGAGGTATCTAGCAAAAACGTAAATGT
This sequence comes from Trachymyrmex septentrionalis, assembly GCF_001594115.1. Taxonomy (NCBI): domain Eukaryota; kingdom Metazoa; phylum Arthropoda; class Insecta; order Hymenoptera; family Formicidae; genus Trachymyrmex; species Trachymyrmex septentrionalis. The sequence continues at coordinate 3,468,097 of NW_017305180.1, forward strand.
AAACGTACTGCTTTGGGTTATTCAAATATAGAATTAAATAGGAGTAAGAGCATTGAATATCTAAATATAATACTTTACTCAAAAATTATGTGTTGTTGATATAAATAAATATATCTATCGAGCCTTCTGTAATGAGAATAAACGAGAAGAGAAAGCACGGAGGAAATGTTAAGTGTATTCATTTATAAAGTAAAACAAAATATTAATATTATCTTCTTTTAGAATAATTTTTCCACGAATATTTTCTTTAAGAAAGTTACACGGTTTACGGATCATCTTCGTATCTTCACACATCATTAAATGTCAACGTTTCGTAAACTGCTAATATTCAAAACTTTTTGCATATTCTATTTTGATTGTTTAACAGTTTTATGTTTTACTGATATTAAGAAATAATCAATTTTATGCTTTTAATGTAATTGTAACGTAAAAAAAATTGAATTACAGGGAGGATTATGGATTATCTCTATGTTTTGATACATCGTTAAATGCCAGTGTTTCGTAAATGAACTGTAATGTTTACGAAACGTTGGCATTTAATGATGTATCAAGAAAATAACCCGTAAATCGCGTAACTTTATTTTCTTTCATGTAACAGTTAAATGAAAAGTATAAAATTGATAATTTTTTAATATTAACAGCACGTAAAACTATTCAACGATTAAAATAAATAATGGAAAAAATTTTGAAATAACTTACCTTTCGATATAGATATTAAAATATTAAAAGTACGTAGTTTTATTAATCACAGACGTTATAGATCAACGCAAATTCGTAAGAAACTTATAATTTTATTTTATAAAATAATACAATCGATTCTATAAATCGATCTATAAGTCGATTCATTTGTATAAAATTTATAGACTTCTTGAATTATTCGTTCGATCGACAAAGTGAGACGTGCAAGATACGAAGAAATTTCAAGGAGCTTTAAACTAATAAGCTTAATGGTGGACGAAGCAGCCGTGTCCTTTGTGCAGAAGTAGAATCGGCAAAGTTCCACGTGGTACGACCGCACGTGGGGTTTCGTGGGTGCACGTAAGTACTCGAGGTAGATTGCGTCAAGGTAGGAAGACATTTGGTCGCCATAGTTCCGCTAGTCTCTAAAAGGGAACCAAGTGGAAAGGCTAGTTTCTCTAGAATCTGTCGTGTGAGTGTTACCTATACATTCTCGTAACTATACCACCTTATGCCCGACGACCATCCACCCAAGCTTCACCCTTTCTCTATATCTATCTATCTCTCTCCCCCCCCTCTCTCTCTCTCGTTTTACCTAAGCGCAAGCTATTAGAGTAGATCCCTGCGAATTTGCACGTGGTCGAAGTCGCAGGGAACCGCGAAGTTCCTGCGAAAGCAAATCCGGAGTAAATCGACTGCTTAATCGAGTGACGTGAAATTTGAATAAAGTCTCGAGATCCGATAAATACGGGATGCGCCGTGCGAGTTTCCTCGTCGACTCGAATTATCGGTGCGATAAGATTACTGATAGTAAGGCAATACTAGAAAAAAATTCAAAGTACGGCGTTCGAACATCTCAGCAGGTGATTTAATTGCTTCGGAAGATAGTTATTACGACGACACGAATCAATCAAAAATTGAATGAAAAGTAGCACCGCGCAAAATTTTTAATTGACATTTAAATGATGAAAAATAATTTCAAGAAAGAATATTACGTTCATAGGCCTGATGAGATATAAAATGTAATAATTTAAATAAAAATCACATTATGATATATGTCGCATTTCTGCCCTTATATTTTCACGTTGCGACACAAATCGCGAATTATAAAATTATTTATCTATTTAAACTCTATCATTATTATTATCTCATTAATCAGTGAGCGCAAATATTGATTAGCGATCAATCTTTACTATGAATAATTATTATCAAATTATTCACGAGACTAATTATACTAGCAATCTGCTCTATAATGCGCCTATATCGGCCATCGAAAATACACTTTCGTGATTCAGCTCATGAAAATACGAAGAGAAGAACGTAAGAGAAGGAAATAAAACTGCAAGAAAATGGAAAGTGAAACAGGAGTTAAAACATAATGTGATATCGCATATAGTTAAGTCACTTTCCATGCACTTTTCACCGCCTATGAAATACTCACATAACAACGCGTACACCGTACGACTCTTTGAGAATATTGGAACGGCCAACGAGTTTCGCAAAACTAATAACTTTAATGAACGCCGTCGCGCGCAGGAGCTTCTTTCAGAAGAGAGCGACGCGGGCAAGAAAGACATTTGCATGAGGCACGTCCGCATGTGAATTCGTGGGTACGCATTCGAAGTAGATTGCCGCTCGAGGTACTGGGACATCTGGTGCCCCTCGCATCTTCTGCGTCGCAGAAACGAAGGTAAGCGACGGGGAGTGCCTGCTACGCGCACATCGGCACGAATCCTCTCGAAAAGCAGCGAGAGCGAAAGGAGAGAGAGAGAGAGAGAGAGAGG
>NW_017305180.1:3470658-3489906 GCF_001594115.1 Trachymyrmex septentrionalis
GGAATCCTCTCGAAAAGCAGCAAGAGCGAAAGGAGAGAGAGAGAGAGAGAGGAAAAAGGTAAGAGGAAGGTAGAGATGCGGAGCGTTTTGTTTCTCGCAAAATACCGCCGCCTCTCTTTCGCCTTAAGAGGAGAAAGAAGCCAAAGAGAGTACTGGCTTAGTTCTCGCAGGTGTTTCTGGGCGAAATATGCAAAGCCACACACGTGTCTGTCGTCCTAATGCGATTTGCTCGATGCGAGAAGACGTCAGCGAGGGTCCTTTGCAGACGCGCGCGTATCCGATATTACGAATTCTTTAATATCATTGAATATCCCGGACGCGCCGAGAAATTCTCAAATGCCCGGAATAACGAAGCGCATCGTATTTATTAATTTCATTTTTATAAATGTCAAGAGGGATAAGATATAATATATCTTTCGTGGCAAATATAATTTAGCAATACGCTTTGAAAAAAAAAAAAAAAAAAAATCAGCTACTCGTATTCATATGTAATTTATATAAAATTTATGCTTTACATAGAAATCTCTTTTGTACTCGTATATAGATTTCTACAGAAATTTCCTCTTCTCTCTAGTGTATCTCTATATATTTTCTTTTCAATATTATACCAGCGAGACCAAAGAGTCTTTCTCAACTGCGACTTTAGCTTCCTCCCTCTTATATTTCTTGTATAAGAGCATCTAAAATTTCGGTAGTCTAGTCTTGCAACGTCGAGGTTTGTCACGGCCGCATGTGAATTCTCCGGAAGGTATTCGAAGTTGATTGCGTCGAGGTAACAGGACATCTGGTCCTTTATATTGTATATGCTGAGCGTTTGCATAGACCGAAATTCCTTGAAGGGGAGCCAAGCAGGACGAGGTCTCGCGAGCTTAAAATGTCTCCATTTCGAGCAGGCATGAATCCACGCAGATGTTCCTTGCCTTGGATTATGCCAGTGCAACTGTAACGTTTTTGTTTTCTTTCTCCTGCGAAAAGAAGTCTCCTCTCGTCACTGTTACGTGCGACACAGAAAGATGTATATGATGTATTAAGAAAATTAATATTTTCGGGTAAAATTACAAAAATTGATGGAACACTGTATTATTACACTTCCTTACCGATTCTGGCAACGAAGCCTCAAACTGCAATTATATTAATGTAAAAACTCACTCTGAGTTCCGTGAAATCGGATAATTTCTTTTTAAACATTATAGATACCGCCCAGGAAAAAAAAGCGCTTCTATGCTCTCTCTAAATTCTTGGCCGTGGAATCACACTCTAAGAGTGAAAAAGCCAGCATTGAAAAAGAATGGCTCTATTTTCGATCTTTAAAAGTGAGATTACACTCTTCAGAGTAAAATTTACTCTAAAAATTTCCGAGAGTACATATGTATCGTGTATACTCGATGAAAGCTAATATTATCGACTCGGTCAATGACATAACGATGTCGCAACAGTAATGTCGCATTATTACTCTCTATGCGCATTTTGTCCCCAACAGATTATCTCTCTCGCGCAACATACCAATCAGGACGAATTATAGGTTGCAGTAGATATACATGTGCATTACGTTCACGCCAAGTGTACCTGATTACGCAATCCGCGTTCAACGATCTTTCTAAGATATCTACTGCCTGAGGTCTGCAGTAACGAGCTTCCTCGTCGCGAATGCAGAACGAGATCGTACGTACGGAAGACGGGCGGGTAAAGTTGTCGAGAGAGGGTAGAGCAAGGCGTTTTCATTCCCCCTTCGATGAACGGTAAATCGCGACATATACGATGCACAGATGCATTTCCATTCGAGGCCGCCGTACAATTTCAACTGCGACTGCTGTCGGCAGTCGGATAACGCATAGCATTCCGGCATGCAACCGGTCTGAACTGCACTATGCGACATGTAAATTTTCCTCGCTGACGTACGTGTAAGTCAAACTGTCAACAAAGCATGTGCGCTTATAGTAGGTACGATCAGTTCAATTATACAGTAAATAAATATTCTCGATCGAAGGTAAGGATTGTAGAGATGTTTTAATTTGAAACATAATTTTTGTACAATATGCGAAAAAATAATTTTTTGCTAAAGTGTATCTAGAAATTTAAGATTACTAGATAAGATGTAAAAATAATTTCGTTCGGATTATCAAAATAATTATATAGGACTCTCAAATTGGTTGCTAAAATACTTGCAACATTGTTGTGTCAACGTCCTCTTACATAATTACATTGATAATTCAATAAAATTATTTTCTGTATCTAATTAAATTTTTAGGTATTTCAGCAAATTCTTTCCGTATTTTATAAATATTATATAAGTATTATATATATGTACTGTATATACGGGGTGTTAGTTAACTATGTTGTCATACTCGACAAAGCGATTCTTTAGTTTATTTCAAGTAAAAAAGTCCATATAAACATGTGTCCTAAACGGCTTAGTTTCCGAAATAAAAAAATTTAAACGTGTAATAATAATCTGTTTATTTGAAAGAAATACAGCTTGAACTAGTCAAAAACTAGTTGAAAACAGAACAATAAAAATAGGCTTCAGTTCTTCTGATGAAGTAAAACAATTAGATGAATTGTTGAAAATGTCCACCTTGAGCCATGATACATTCATCGAGCTTTCTTCTAAAAGATTGACGTACACGCTCAAAGATACCAAGTGTGTTACGTATTGCCTCGCATGAAGTAACTATTCGATTCCACAAATCATTCTTATTCTCAATTGGGGTGGTATAAACCCATGATTTCAGATGTCCCAAAAGAAATTAAATCCAAAGGATTTAAGTCTGGTGATCTAGAAGACTTTGACTTTGACTTTGTCACTTTGTTTACGGTCGTGCGAATGGTAACTCACGTGAAGCAAGGCATATTTATGCAGGAAGATATCTCCAACGCAAATTACCGTTTCGTCAAACATTCACCTATATTTCGGAAACTAAGCCGTTTAGGACATGTTTGTATGGATTTTTTTACTTGAAATAAATCAAAGAATCGCTCCGTTGAGTATGGCAACATACTTAACTAACACCCTGTATAAATAGTATATTTTACAATATATATAATAGTATATTTTTAAAACGCATGAAAGCTAAGATAAATCTCGATACTAAAATAATAAAAAAATATTAAGTAAAATTTATAACGTAAATTCTAAATGTCACATAATCGCAACTGTAGAATTTTGATGATCAGAACTCTATTGGAAAGAGTTTCTTGTCACGTGAGAAATTCTTTGGATTTCACATGCTCACTTTATGCTTTCCAAACCAGATGTGGCCGTTTATTTCAAGCTCTTGTTTAATGTAAGGATCCCAATCCAGCAAACACGAGACAAATCGGATAAGCACACACGATGCCAAATGCGCTGTGAACATAGTGACGAGACTTTTTCCTGGACTGCGCGCTATTGCAATTTGATGGCGTAGTCCGATTACGAACGTGGCAAAGCGGTGATGAGATTTTTAAGTGCACTGAATGCACTTACACATGGACCCCCGTTAGCGAGGCACGACGAAGACAGTGACGCGGGAGAAAGAGGTGGCGCGAAGGGGGTGGCTGGGTGCGGACGGAGAGAGAGACAGAGAGCAACAGGTTGCAAGTAGAATTCGCGGATGTCAACCGGTGAGGACGCGGAAGAGCGATTCAAGGCGGCCGGTGTAAACTGATCTCCTTACGACAATTTAAATTACCAGCCTAGCTTGACCGTTGCCACCGCTATTTAACTTCCGTAGCCTATTTCCAGCCGCCATCCTCGTAGCCACCGGACCGTGATCCGATCGGTCACGGGATATCGGAATTATTCGCATCCCGTTTCCGTTTGAGGAGACACACCGCTCTTGAATATTTCAATTTTCCATCGCACAGAGAGACGCGTCGTCGCGCAATCAAAAAGTGATGGAATTCGTGAGGAACGTGCCGGGGCGTACAACAATAGAAAGATAATAATTGGGTAACTGAATATACACCACACACATACACACACACATACACACACACACACACACACACATCTCCCCTCGTGTCCACTCGCGTGCGTTGAATTTTTCAGAACGGGGTCAAATTATCCCGCCAAGTCATATTGATTTGTCTCGACGCGCCTCTGCCCGCGCGTTTTCTCCGGTCCTTACTCGAGAGTATACTATATTACCATGGGTCTTTGTGGAAAGCCCTCGTCGGCTCAAAGCGCAGTATTTGCCTTGATTCAATTCGAGAGCCATCGTAAGAGCTCAATCGCTAAGTGTGCGTTTAAACCCTCTCTCTCGGTTCCACTGCGGCGGCAGTGGCGACGACCGTGGGCGTCTAATCGTCCGGAATGGATTCTGATCGTCCTCGTAAAAGTGCTGAATTAATGAGCGCTTCGACGGTGCAGCCGCGAAAAGCACCGATCGAATGAAAGCGCGCGCCCGTTCCGTTTTCACCCTTTCGCGAGTGCCGCTCTTTGAGATCTTTGTGAAAACAAATTAATTCGCCCGGCTGAAGATTATCCCATGCGATATGGCGTACCGCGTTGATGACGTCGTTGATGCAGGTAAATTGCGTACCGATTTCATTCATCAAGTTTCATTGTATTTAAATAGCTAATAAATTTAAGATCTTTCACGATCTTTAACATATATATTAACTGCCGGTGAAACAGTAATAATGCTGTCAAAATTTGAACAAAGAAATCTCTCACTCTCACTGAGAAAAGAAATGGTTCTTGTAATTGTTATAATTTAATTATCATTTACAGTAATTTTCGCTACCAACTGTATATTTTTTATTGAACTATAAATACGATTACTGTTATTAATATTACAGCATAATAGCTATAATTATCAAAATGAAACTCTTAATCATAATTTTTGTATTTTATCATGCAATTTTGTAGTAAAACTAAAAATTTTGATTAGTTTCAAAAATTTCTATTGTAAAATTCTCATAGGTGGTAAACTACGGCAATAGCACGTTTGGCCAACAGAAAAAAATACGATAAAGTAAGTCGTTTCGTTAATGCACACATTTGTGGAGTGCTCGACCCCATCGACGAATGATTATCGAACATACACAACTCGGGTGAGTATTTCATCTTTGTTACGAAAAACAATTTTCTCAAGTGGACCAACCTCTCGAAAGTTACGGAATTAACGAGCATCGTGAGATGCTTCAAAAAATACAAGGAGAGGCGATGATCGCATCTTTCTGGCCAAAACTGAATTCATTTGATTTAAATTCCGCTCGTTAAGCGATACTCGGCTACTGTTGTGCGTTGATAATAACCACTTTCTGGTTTTCGCATTACAATCAATTTGTCACAAGAGCCGCCACCAAAATTGCACAGCTCGATTAGTCCGATATCAAAGCTAACCAGCCCCACAACTAATTACGGTGAAATCGAATTCCAAAAGTTTTATGGAGAAAATGGGATCAATTAAAGCGCAATATTTTTCTTCAATTTTGCACTTGTCTTTCACAGAGAGCGTGTTCACTTTACTAAAGCAAGATAAATTCTCAATAACAAATCCTCGATAACAAATCTTAAACATGCTAAGTTAATCAATGAAAAAGATGAAGTTCAAAAAAACAAAAATCAATTATATACACAACAGTTTAAAATTATATTTCTTCTTTTCGTTTCTCACAGCTTCTATTACTTATTGTTAGCTTCCGCGGTATAACGATTATAAACGGTAAATATAATCATTTAGTCATTTAACATTTTATACATTTTCCGGCTTCTATTATTATCTAGTTGGAATAAATATGGTAAACACTCTCAGAAGCAAAACAATCTCATCTAGTGGTAAAAGAAACCATCAGTTCACTTAAAGGCTCCTGCAACTCCTTCGGTTCGTTTCGTACAATAAACTAATACGGATGTCAATTAATTCGAAACTGAAACGAGACTTTTACATAGAAATCACATCACGAGGCGAGCACATGGGAAATAATGCGTTTCCGCGGAGTCGCGCGAAAAATGTAGCCGCAGGATATATACCGTGTATATACCGTGCGTTTTTTCGTTCGTAAATTACAGCGGGAATAAAAGTAACCCGGGAGGGGTCGCCGGCACGCGTGCCGTGCTCCGTAACTTATGAATTCCGCGTAATTAGGTGGGCAAACAGCGGCGGCAGCTGCGCGCGTGGATTTTGCCCGCGCGCGAGACGAGGGAGGCGAGAAGACGGCGTCGGCGGGAGAGAAACGGAATATAATGAAGGGACGAAGGGGAGAGGAGCAGAGGGGGTTGGAGGCAGAGGATAAAGCGGGTAAAACGACAGGGGCGGACGGCGGATGCGCGGGATCGAAGTGGAAAAAAGTCCATGCGGGGGTGGACCCCCAGGTGTATACAGAGCGGGGGTGGCGATGGAGTAGGTGTAGTCGGACGGGTGGCGGGCGAAAAGAGGGTTCAAACTACCTCGGTTCATTTCCATAAATACTGCCGCAGTGACTGTCTGCAAACCCAGGGCGGGTGACCGTTCCACGGGTGCGATGCGGGTAGAAGTAGATGGAGGACGAGGCGAATAGCCTAGGAGAGAAGACGAGACCCACCGCGCGAGTATCGTCGAGACATCTTAAAATCTAATTTACTCTAGTAATAAATCTTTTGTTATCTGGATATCAAAGGAGCAGCAACGGTGGTAACCCAATCCCTTTGATCGAGTTAAATAAGGGTTTCGCTACTTTTAACTTCTGACGTGTGTTGAAATGTAAATCAATTCATTTCTGCGGTTAGTTTCAAAGTAAACAATGTCCATATTAATGTATGCGCTTGGTAAATAAACTAAATTTAAGTTTTTAATAACATTTTCTTGAGTTAAATTGTTTAGCTCCGTTGTTTGATTTAAATTAACGTAGTTAATTAAGTTTATATTGAGTAAAAACAGGCGGCGGCCTATAAAATGATTAAAAATCACTCAAATTGAGTTGACAATTCGACATTATGCGTTTGACAGTCGATCGACAAATGAATCCGTTTTCAAGGACAAAACGAAACGGTAAAGTAGACCAGTAAAAATCGAAGGTATAATCAACTCACTTATATTAAGTTTTAACATTATTTCTCTACTAATTAAAGTTGGAAGGATTAAATGCAACATTAATGAAATTGAAACAATTACAGGAATTCCTGACGCAACACTTTCAACTGGAGATCGCACTATTTTTCGTACTCTCTCGGTTTGCACTTGCTTAGCGTTACGGCACGTCGTTGCGTGCCACGACGACAGTGGAAGATGTATTAAAAACAGGAATGAGGGAAGGGGCGGGAGATGGAGGAAGCGCGGGGGCGGACAGTGAGCAGAAGCCGAGGCGGAAAAGAGCCGCCTGTTAAATTATCCTTCCCCGCAATTATCACGTTCCGTCTCGTCTCCTCCAGCCCACTTCGTATTCCACTCTCGAATGTTCTTGAGCTTCCTTTCTTTTTTTTTTTACACCGCCGTCTCTCCTCCCTTTCCTCCCAACAACCCCTCCCCCCTCCCCTTCTTTCTACCGCGACTCTTTCAGACATCTCGAACCGCGGGGCTCTTTCCTCGCGGTAAAATCAGAACCGTTATAAATATCGCCTTTGAGCGCGTTTTCCCTCCATCTTTTCCCCTTTTCTCCTTCCGCCAATTAATTGCAACATTTAAAAAGCACGATCTCACAGCGCGATGCTAATCGCTCCGCGTTTTGCCAACCCCACTCGCATTTAAATTTACATACTACGTTACAATACCTAGCTTGATACCTTACAATATCGTGTCATGTTTGTATAAAATATAATTAGAGAAAGGAGATACAATTTATAAGAAAATAAATAGTATGTGTATTAATTTCATACATATCTTATTTTAATTCCTTAAAAAGACTCTCTATATAAAATTTCCATAAATAACGTACGAAATATTTCTCTATTTATTGAACGTATAACATTTCGTTAATTCATTTATGTGAATTCTGCCGTGACGCAATGCCAATAATCATATCAGTAATGTAATGTGAAAGTAACGATCGTGGATTTTCAGAGACGGCTCCGTAACTGTGCAGCTTGAAGAGATTAAATTACGGTAGATTTTCTACCGGTTACTCCAGATTTTAATTTTAATAATACGCTAACGGTTTATCACAGGAAATACGAGTCGCACTCGTAACTTTGCATAATTTCACTCGAGAAACGGGAACACAATTTTCTCTTCTACGTTCAGTCGCCGTCTTAAATGTCCTTTCTTCATAATGAGTAAAAAATAACGAATAATAGCGGCAACTATAACTCACTGTGCAATTTCAACGAAATTTATATTTTAAGTAATTGTTTCAGAAAACTGAGGAATCAAAATGGTAATTTGAGAATAGGACAACGAGAATTCGTATTATAGCGTTATGTTTAAATGTCGATAATTATCAACAAATGATTTACTTGCCTACAATTCAAGTCATACGCACGAAATGTCAAATATTCATTTGTATGTAAAGCAAAGATCGGAAGTAAAAGTGTGTTATCTTAAATTAATTAACAATATTAGTAGAGTAAAAAAAATTTTTTTTAAATAACAAAATTACGATAGAACATACTAGAAAGAAAATATATTGTAAAATACGCGATAATATCTAAAAATATCCAAAAATCATCACGTCTTCTCTGGTCGATGTCGCATCAACTATAATATTCACTTATCTTTGTTATATCAATCTTGGTGAAGATTAATTCCAATTACACGCGCGCTACTCTGAAATTCAAGTGAAGGCTGAGATCGGGTTGCGCAGTATACTACAGTCAGCAGCAATAGGAGATATTTACGATACGAGTAACGTGTTGTGATGCCGTGACGTAAATCGAGGATGTGCACATGGTAACCGAAAGATAACGAACTATTAAGTTACTAACAATGCTTTTTCCTAAAACCAACCAAATGCACGGAACGAAGACGTACAAATAAATGAAATTACAGCGGGCGGGAGATTGCGTTTAAAAATTTCAAGAGAGCCACGCGAAAAAATTGGAAAGGAGAGATAGGAAAGGAGAAAAAGCGCGAGAGCGAAAAAGTGAAGGTAAGCTCCGCAATTCGAGGCGGCGTTTAAAATTGCGGAAGAAACACAACGACCTAAATGTATTCGATATACAAACGACCAATAAATAACAATTCGCACCTCCTAGGATAATTTGAATCTCAGGCGGAGAAATAACGAATAGTAATTCGAGCCGCGCCAGAAAGAGAAGGAGTAACGCGCAATAATTCAAATCCCGGGCAATTTTTCTCAAGCGAAGCGGGGTAGGGTATGCCTGGCTATTTGTAATAAGGCAAGTAGAGATGAAGAAGGTCAGGAGAGAGAGAGAGAGAGAAGGGCGTGGGAGGGCACGCGTACGTACGAGAGAGAGAGAGAAAGCGAAGGAGTGAGGAAGATACGGTGCGCGGGTATATACCCCAGGGGTGTGATAGTCGTACGATGTATGGTTATTGGGCGGCTGGCGGCATCGATTCTCACGACGAGGGAGCCACAGATCACCCGGAAACTGAAACTCCCGCCGTACCGCCACTCCTGCATCTCCTCCACGTTCTACACCCGCCTCCTTCACTTCGTTCGTACGTATAACCATCCTCGCTGCGCTTCCATACGGTGACTAAATACTTTATTAGGAAGTTATACGATTTTCCCTCGACGCGCGAGCATCGTAATTTCGAAAATGCCAACCAAACTGTAAAAATTTAGCTAAGAGTTACACGAGTTTTAGCAGAAAAATTGCGCGAGTAAATCGAAATTCATTCACAAAATTCTCGTCGAATTAAATATATCCTAATAATGTATCATTTCGAAAAACAATTCAGACCCTCTATATGTCGGTTATGTTGGTGATCCTAAATTGGACACTGAAAAAAATTTCTGGTTGAAAATGGACGAATTCAGAATTTTCTGGTTAAATTTATTAGAATTTTAGTTAAGATAACCGAAATTCTGGTTGATGCAATATTTCTAAAATTTACTAGAAATCTTATTTTTACCAGAATAATTATATCAATCAGAATTCTAGTTATCTCAACTAGAATACTAGTAGATTTAACCAGAAAGTTCTGAAACAAAAATTATTCATTTTTCTTCTCATATAGGGATCTGAGAATTTTTTCAAAATTTTTTAATACCGTATTTTCTCATATTTGTAAAAATGAGAAAATGCAGTATTACAAAGCTGATAAAAAATTCTGAAAAAAAATTCGTAGAATTCTATAAAAAGAAAATAAACAATTTTTGTCTTTCGTAGTTTTTCTGTAAAGTTGATAGTATTTGAATAAAACATTATTGAAGAGCAATTTTCGGCAATTTTTCGCAATTAATGTCTTGTTAACTATTACGAAAATTGCAAAATGGTAGATGACTTTTCTACTCAGTTTAGTCCATTCTACCCTTACGCGAAAGATTTATCATTATTTTCCAAACACCCTACATATTCTCAATTCTCGAAATCGATTCATCAATTTCAAACATATTCTAACACAGTACATTTTCGCAGTATTCCGCATGTGTGTGTATTATGATGCCCGACAAATAAAGCAGCCCTCGGTCCCTCTCTAATGCAGCTGTGTAATTTTCCACCGTTCCACGTACAATTTGGCGAAATCTAATCTAATATTGCACGCCGTAATACCGGGGATATCGAGCCAATTAGATGACAATACGTAATTATTGTGGCGTAATGTTCGTTGCTATTTGCACGATGAAAAGCGAAAAGACTATTTGCGGTCACGCCATGCGAATTTCATTCCGATAATCGCATATATAGCATTTACCTGCATAACCCGCAACTATAATCATCTTTTACATATATGAGATTCAATTGCGGAACGCGTGCTAATTTTTGTAAGGATATCATATGATATCATATATAATGCATTAATGAAATAATTGAACATGAAACATTTTATACGGTATTTATATAAATTTCACTTTTAATATAAACACCAACATGTGTAAATTTAACCATAGTTCGGAACATACAGTATTAAATTCACACCATGTTGATATTTATATCGACACGATAGAAATTTTGTTTAACGTTCACACCTATATTTTTTTGGAGTGTAATTAATATCAAAATACTGCGCGCAAATATTGGAGCCAACGATAGAATTGCATTTTATAGCAGAATCAACAATAGGAATTGCATTCCAGCAATACTTTCATGTATTTATATCAAATTATATTCAAAGATTGAACCGTTTCATCAACTCCAAATTGCTTTTCTGCTGAAAATAAAAACTATTTCGAGGTAACCACAAAATAGGATATCGTGACAAATATATTTTGTAATTCAAATTGCAATGTCTGTCGCACCACGCGATCCAAATATCGTACGAATATATCAACAATCAACAGCTGCATTCCCAAGTTGCATTCGGTGTAACAATCTCACCAAATTCCGAACTGACGCCTGGTAAACAATGGCGCAACTCCCTCATGCGTCCGCGTAATTCTAGAGGGCAATTTGCCGAAATCTAATCTAATATCATACTGCATAACGCCGGAGGGGGGATATGGGGTCAATTGCGCGGCAATATCGCCTCTAACCGTGTGTAGCGTTTGTCAACCTTCTCGTGTTTGCACATCTGTAAGTAATGCGAGTGCTTCGCTGATTCAAGGGGTTCGGTTGTAACATTGGATGAATCAATAATCGACACAAAGTTCGCGATCGCTCGATCGGTCGTTTCCCTGCCATCAAATTGATCCCGTCGCCTAATTGCACGAGGTGTCGTCGGACTATCCTGGATCGCCTTAGACCGGAATCGGAAAGCAATTGGCTCCCTAACTTGTCCTAAATCAAACCTCGTTATTGGAATATTTCAGATCGATGCTGATCAATATTAGTATTCGCATTCGAGGATCTATACCTAATCGACCTAATCGAAGGTAGTGCCGTCTTGTGTTAGATACGGCAAGATTGTCTCTGTCGCGAACGAAGTCGTCGATTGATATTGCCATATTGAAAGTTATCGGTTATTGATGTTGAGTGAAAGGTGTATTAATTAATCGCAGATTCCGTCTGCGGTAAATTGAATCGTCAGAAATCATAACGGCAGACTGGAAGAAGAATATTTATCACTGATATACTGACTGACGATGATTTATCAAAGTTCAAAGAAGATTTCTCGAAAATAAAACACACTCGAGAGAGTGACACACGTACAAAGAGAATTACAAATGTACGTGTATAAGAGAAGAACATAATATTCTGGAACAAGTTAAACTATATTGAAAGAACAATTTTCCTGAAGTATTTAAAAGTAGAGATCAATTTGAAAATAATTGTGTTGGACCATCAAAATAATTATATATAGAATGCTCAAGCTGATTGCTAGAATGTCGAAACTTTTTAACATTACTTATCGTGTATTATATGAAAATATTATATAATTGTTTTGATGATTTAACAAAATTATGTTTAGATCTATATCTAGCAAATATTTTAAATATTTCAGCAAACCGTTTTTTTTTCTTCATGTAAACATACTGGAAACGATATATTTATTATTAAAATAAAATCCCAAATAAACTGCGATACTTAATAAAATTTAAAAAACACAGAAGTTCGCAGCCGTTTTATCATGGATTTGTTATCGATTTATATTTGTATTAAAACAAATAGATTTGATGAGTTATTAGGCGTTTCATGGATTAACTTCACGTATGTTTGCCAAACATTAACTGTACATTCGATCGGTGAGGTAATGTAATTCGGTGCAATTATAGTATCGTCGATACCAGCAGCACTCATTAGAACACGCTGTGTACGTGCCTTCATCAAATATATTGTGCACATGGGGGGGAAGCGAATGATCAAGTACCTAATTACTAATTAATAAATAAGTGGAACGATGCACAAAATATCGCGTAGTCACCATCATATTTTATTGTACTGATATTTATTCACATTGTTAGATATCAAAGGAGCAACAGCAATCCCATCTCTTGAGTTAAAAAACATTTGTTATTTTTTAACTATCACGCATATCAAAACATAAATCAATCTATTTCTGTAGTTACATTCAAAATAGGTAAACAACGTCCATATTAACAAGTATGCGCTTGCTAAATGATCAATTAAATTTCAATCAAATTTAATATATTTTTATAATCTTAATTATTAATATATACTTTCCTTGAGTTCGACTGTTTATAGTTTTAATTAAATTAACCGTTTAGAAACGGTAATGTATTTAGAAGTGGTGACGTAGAGATGATAAAAAATAATTCATATTGGTTCAACGTTATGGAATTTAACAGTATACGGTATATATAACGTTTAGTATTGCAATTATATATCCGGTATCGTACTTACTTCGCGTCGTTTCCTTCATCTACATAACTGTCACTTACGTATCACTTTTAACATGATGAATATGCACGCTTACCTGCAACAGAAACATAACAAAATGTAGGTTAATATCTTATAAAGTATTACAGTATTATATTTAGTATAAATAAGTATATATTTATTATAAATTAAGCTTGTTTAAGTGCACAAAATAATATTTCCTTTCGTTAAACATCGACATGAACTTTTACTCACTGTTTCGTTATTTTGTCATAACTTTATTCGGTACCACTATGTATAAGATGGCAGAATAGTCTCGTTTGAAAGTCGAGAGGTAAGCCGTTCAGGGAAAAATTCTCGAAGGATTTTCCTTCTTTTCCCAGCCGTATAAAGGTTACTAACAGAATCGCTTAAAGCGGGTATGCAAAAGTTGCACGGCAACCGGATACTATACTTCGCGCGCAGTTCTATTTCGCAACATAGCAGCGATAACGGTGCTTGTGAAAGATATAGATATTATTAGTAATGTCATTGTAACTATATGCCCTGAATATTACCGTACTGAATATACATATATTATCATAGAAGCAAAGTAAGGAAATATAACATTAGTACTTTCACTGCTAACAATATCTGCATCAACAACAAAAATGGTATAAAAACAAAAATGTCTATTATTACAAGATGTTTTTTTGAGAGAATATATCACACAAATTGAAACCCTCCTAACATTAACAAGATATTAAATATTTTATATATGTACATATACGTACAAAATTGAATCTGAAATTGTAAGCTAATTAAAATAAGTTTGCATAATTAAAAATTGAATAATGTACGTACAAAGCACTATTTGTTAATTTCATCTATTTATAAAATATATCAAAGTAAAAACCATTCTTTTCATACAGTAAAGAGTCTTCGTGAAAAGAATAAATTTTGCATTGACATAAATTTTATAAATAGATGAAACGTGAAATGGTTCTCTCTATACCACGTAATTCAATTAAAAAATTAAACTTATTTTCGCGAGACATTTAATTTGAAAAAGTGACAACAAACAGTGGCTTTGTACGTACTAAATTTTCGCTTAAAAAAAAAAAAATTAGCTCCGAATAAACTGTAAGGAATGTAGGAAAGGTGGCTCTTTGAAAACTTCCTCTTTATAGTAAATGTTCCTCTCGCGAGTAAATGTCGCTTGCAAAATGTACTCAACGACCGTATCGACATTCTAATTCCCGAAATTCTGCAGAACATATATAAACGTAATGACGCGCGCAGACTCAGCTTCCGTGCTCCGCTATAAAAGTCGCGCGAGCTAGCGCGGAAGAATAAAGAAATCCTCCAAGGACCCTTCCAACTTTCCGCACGGCGCGCGTTAACAGATCGCATAAAGATTACTAATGGAATCCATACGAGCGTATAAAAGTTGCCCGCGATGCTTCGCGGCAGCGCTAGTGCCGCATTAGCGAGTTCGCGCGTATTCGACCCGCAATGGCCTTAGGTGGGAAAATACCGGTGGAAACCGGAGGGCCGACCTGCCGAGGCGAAACTGCATTTTAGCCACGGCAACGGCGGAGCTCGCCCTGGTGCCGGCTGATTGGGGAAAGCCCCGGGGAGCCGTTTCGTCGTCTTCCTCGCCTTCGTCTTTTTGGATTCTTATTCCACGTGCCGAGCCCGGCCATGCCCGGAACCTACCCCCCGCGCACCCGCCGCCCCTCGCGATCGTTTTACGCGCCAACTACACACGGGGAAACGTGTGTAAATGGTGGACGTGGGTCCGTCGTAACCACCCAGGTACACTTTCCGCTTGCGCAGGAATCCACTGAAAATTTTACAGCGACCTCGAGGTAGAGCCGGGGAGGAAGGAGTTTAGACATCCGTGCTGACGAAGGCGGACGGGGGAGGGGGAGGAGGAGGGGGGGAGGAAAGGGTCGAGAAGGTAGAAGGCTCGTTCGAATTTTCGTGTCTGCGACGTTTTAATAAATTACGAAAGCTTCGGGCGCACTTTCGCGGATAGCTCAACGGGGGATCGTTTACGGCGGCTTCGAAATGAATTTGTTATCGTCGCCGAGCCAGACGGCGAACGTGAACTTTCCGCTACGTGCCCGTCGATCATGCCAACGTCGAGCGGTTAGCAACTTGTTAGTCGATCAGTTTCCCGAAAATAATATAGGTAATACGAATGCACATTAAATTATTATACGTATTTGGACAACTTGCCTCATAACCATAAGACATTTCATCTAATTTATATTAAATTTATTATTATATTGTATTAGTGTTATTATTCACGGTTAAAAATGATTCTCTGTCACAGCAAGGCAAGTTTGTACAATATTTCTCAAAAACGAAATTAATTACAGACGCAATTGAAATGCAATTTAAAACACGAATTATCTATAATCACAATATTAATATCACTTATCGATTATTTTCTTCAGGTCAATTTAATTCAACAGTTATTTTACGGAAACGTACTCATCGTAACACGAATGATGCCTTCTCTTCAATTTGCGTTATCGAGTTGCACACAATAACGCAGACTTCTTGCACAATACGTATATCATGTCAGAGAGCCGCTGTATAATCACGGCAATGGCCAAATCGTCAAATCGTTATCTTGGCAACGATATAGCTATCCGAGAGAGGTAAATAATTTAGCAGCTCGCCATTAACACCCCGATCCGATCGGACAATTAATGAGAGGTCAAAGTGACGCGAGTCTAAATGAACGACTTAATCGAAGAACTGGATCGGAATTATTTCACCGTGTTTCCGATGACTTTTTACGAGGTAAAGAGTTTTTTCATCGCACAATCTTAAATACCTACTTTCTTGGATCGATCCTTTTCCTTCGTCTCCGAGATCAAAGGTTATTATTACATTTTCTAAGCCTTATAATCATCGTAATAATCTTCTTAGTTTTCTTAATTAAATGGTCGATTTTCAAATAAAACTTGACGTATGTTTATTTTGAAGCTATAAAATCATGAAAAAATTTCACTTACACGATCAATTTTTAGATAAATTATAAAAGAAAAAAGAAAACATCGGAACACATTTTGCATGTTTTTATTTACGGCACTTCTTCCTCCATTAATATTATACCGAGTTCATCCGGTTATGATATAATTTCTCAAATAAGGACGAGCGTAAAAGAGTGACTTAACGTAAGCCGGATAAAAGTGACACGGTGCGAGAATAAAGACAACCTTCTTCTTCGACAGAAAAAAAAATCGCACATTTTTTTATACTTACGAAACGAGCGCGCCCCTTATAGTGATAAGAAGTCAAAGTATCGCACGACGTAGCTCAAACGGGCGGTGACCTGAGCCGAGGGAAAAATGTATTCGATGATGCAATATAATAGCGCGATAAATATTCCAGAGAGAAAGTAGAAAATACACATGCATACATACGCGCACGATAGAACGCAGAATAGAACGATCGCTCTCGATTTCGCCAAAAAAAAAAAAAAAAGAAAAAGAAAGAAAGAAAGACAAATAGCTTAAAAAAATCTCTTTGTTCGTGCTGTTTCGATAAATCTCTTTGTCTCGTTCCCCGCAGCATGACGACCAATTCCGGTTGACGCTCCCGACTGTGACGAACGTAGTTTCAAAACCGGGCGGACCCCATTTCAGTTGCAGTTCGCGGCGCCAGATATCGTAATGATGGTACGCATGAATGGCGAGGAAGTCTCTATTGAGGGTCGTACAGGAAAAGCAAACGAAACAAATGCGATCGGGGCACGCCGCGCTGACTCGAGTTCGAATCTAAACGAGAAGAACTGGCGAAATTACGCGAACGGAATATGTGAACAGTAAATAAACGGAAAGAGAGGGAGAGGCCGAGCGAGCTAGCGAAGATCGCAACGACGGGATCGCGGGAGAAAGAGAGAAAAAAATGGCGAAAATGGGGTAACGTTAGATGGGGAAAAACGGGGGGGGGGGGGTGGAGACAGATAGAGACTGTGGAATTGTAGAATCTCTCTTGACAGGTCGGTAGGGAGAGACGGAAGAGAAAAGGGGAAGAGTTTTGGAAGGGTGCGGAGGTGGCATATAAAAGCGAGGTAGTGGAAATCCGGACTGGCTGAAAGGAGCGATGCGGGATTACGAAAGGATTTATTTGAGATTTTCTGCTGCCGCTACTGCCGCCGCCGCCACCGACGCCGTCGAGTTGTTGCCGTATAGCACTGCAACAACTCGGCTCGGTTTGGTGTACAAATAACAAAAAAAAAAAAAAAAATCAAAAATAGGAACGGCGAGGGAGGAGTAGAGAAGGAAGGATAACTCTCAGCGTGCAGTCACTAGGGCGGACAATAAAATCATGCCGATTGGCGTATCGAAACACAGCATGTCGCGATGTTGCATTTGCCCGTACGTAAATCGGATTGCTCCATGCAGTATATCGCGTGTACCTGCTGTTGTATTTGCTAACAACAAACCGTCCGTGTCTTTTTCTAGAGCTTACGTCTAACATCGTGTCTGACGTGAATAAAACCCGATGGCTTCACGTTAAATCATTCAAAATGCACATTGCAATATTTTCACAAGTAATTTCTCCCTTTCGCTTTCTCATGTATTTTTATTTCGATTACTTGAAAAATATACATATTTTTAAATGTTCTTTGTGAGAGTTAAATATCTTTTTCTTTTACAAAAGCATATATCTGCGACAGATTTTTTTTACATTGTGATTAAGAAATGGATTTCTTATGCGATCACCAATTTCAATCAATGTACATTAAACATGTAACTGAAAGATTTTTATTAATAAATTTTTACTTGTTTTAGACAATATTATCACGTATCTACATTTCGTCATAATTATTATTAACATTTATTTTTATTATAGATAATCTTTATTATTGTACACAAGTTTTTGCAAAATGGATCAAAATCAAAATTGTAAGGTTTGATAAATTTTCTGTGGACATCGGATCGTTCGAGGATGGAAATGTCCGTCAAGAATGGGCCATCTCTATCGAGAAACCAGCAGTGCCTTCGTTATAATCTGGCGAATGAAAGTTTTCGTACTATCGAAAATACGTCAAGACGTATCGGAATTCGAGCAGGATGGCATCATCGTTATGGCGGAACTAGCAGGTTGGGCGGCACCGCAATTAGTTTCGTTCCCTTTCCGTGTTCTCTCGCCTGTCAGTTCCAATCTTTTTACTTTATCTTACAAAAATGAGAGACCGCGAAGACACCGAGCAGAAAATAACGAAGGGCTAACGACAAGAATTAAACGATCATCACGTTACAATTTAAAAGTACCGAATTCTATATTTTTAATGTTGGTTTGATGTTATGATCGATTGATTGACGTTTCTACAGTGATTTGATGTAATCGATTTATTACAGATATGTCTAATAAAATAGAAAAATAGAAAGAAAGAAAAAGAGAGAGAGAGAGAGAGAGAGAGAGAGAGAGAGAGAGAAAGAGCAGAGGGAGAAAGAGAAAATTAATTCAAGTCTCTCAGCTAAACATAGTTTCAGAAATGATAAATTGACATATTAATGAAGTATAATGTATCACAAGATTTTGCGTCTAGTGGGCAAACTTACGCAAAACATTATCGGCAATACTTGATCTTTTCCTTTAGCAAAGTTTCGGGATGACTAATGATCCTTAGATAGCACTTGCCTCAAAGTACACTGATATGATAGTCACAAGATTATTAAGCGCCAGTAATCTCTCTTAACCGATAAAGTAATAGCAAGTACTAAAAATTCATGTTATAAATTAGTGATATATAAATAATATAACCACATCCAGTTGATATTGATTTTTGTTGATGTTATTAATTTTTATACATACTTTTTAAGAAGAAATTGAAAGACGTATTCACTAATAAATTAAAAACTTTTTTTAATCAAACGAAAAAATTACAATTAAATAAAAGCAAACTAAATACATCAAATATTAATACTTTGATGTTAAAATGTTATAGATATTTTCTTAAAAATTTCTCTTCAACCAAAATTATATATATATATATA